>NW_028317801.1:5262500-5367500 GCF_062004578.1 Staurois parvus | reverse complement strand
CAATGGATTTGAAATGAAATGAACAAGATGTGCTTTAACTGCAGACTGTCAGCTTTAATTTGAGGGTATGTACAGCCAAATCAGGTGAACGGTGTAGGAATTACAACAGTTTGCATATGTGCCTCCCACTTGTTAAGGGACCAAAAGTAATGGGACAATTGGCTTCTCAGCTGTTCTATGGCCAGGTGTGTGTTATTCTCTCATTATACCAATTACAATGAGCAGATAAAAGGTCCAGAGTTCATTTCAAGTGTGCTTTTTGCATTTGGAATCTGTTGCTGTCAACTCTCAAGATGAGATCCAAAGAGCTGTCACTATCAGTGAAGCAAGCCATCATTAGGCTGAAAAAACAAAACAAACCCATCAGAGAGATAGCAAAAACATTAGGCGTGGCCAAAACAACTGTTTGGAACATTCTCAAAAAGAAGGAACACACCGGTGAGCTCAGCAACACCAAAAGACCCGGAAGACCACGGAAAACAACTGTGGTGGATGACCGAAGAATTCTTTCCCTGGTGAAGAAAACACCCTTCACAACAGTTGGCCAGTTCAAGAACACTCTCCAGGAGGTAGGTGTATGTGTGTCAAAGTCAACAATCAAGAGAAGACTTCACCAGAGTGAATACAGGGGGTTCACCACAAGATGTAAACCATTGCTGAGCCTCAAAAACAGGAAGGCCAGATTAGAGTTTGCCAAACGACATCTAAAAAAGCCTTCACAGTTCTGGAACATCATCCTATGGACAGATGAGACCAAGATCAACTTGTACCAGAGTGATGGGAAGAGAAGAGTATGGAGAAGGAAAGGAACTGCTCATGATCCTAAGCATACCACCTCATCAGTGAAGCATGGCGGTGGTAGTGTCATGGCGTAGGCATGTATGGCTGCCAATGGAACTGCTTCTTTTGTATTTATTGATGATGTGACTGCTGACAAAAGCAGCAGGATGAATTCTGAAGTGTTTCGGGCAATATTATCTGCTCATATTCAGCCAAATGCTTCAGAACTCATTGGACGCGGCTTCACAGTGCAGATGGACAATGACCCAAAGCATACTGCAAAAGCAACCAAAGAGTTTTTTAAGGGAAAGAAGTGGAATGTTTTGCAATGGCCAAGTCAATCACCTGACCTGAATCCGATTGAGCATGCATTTCACTTGCTGAAGACAAAACTGAAGGGAAAATGCCCCAAGAACAAGCAGGAGCCGAAAACAGTTGCAGTAGAGGCCTGGCAAAGCATCACCAGGGATGAAACCCAGCGTCTGGTAATGTCTATACGTTCCAGACTTCAGGCTGTAATTGACTGCAAAGGATTTGCAACCAAGTATTAAAAAGTGAAAGTTTGATTTATGATTATTATTCTGTCCCATTACTTTTGGTCCCTTAACAAGTGGGAGGCACATATGCAAACTGTTGTAATTCCTACACCGTTCACCTGATTTGGATGTAAATACCCTCAAATTAAAGCCGACAGTCTGCAGTTAAAGCACATCTTGTTCATTTCATATCCATTGTCGTGGTGTATAGAGCCAAAAATGTTAGAATTGTGTCTATGTCCCAATATTTATGGACCTGACTGTATATATGGAGCACTAATATTTTCCATTAAAGCCTAACATTAAAATATTTTCTTTTTGTATGGAGATCGGCACAAAGGACAGAAGGGGCATTTTCCAGCTGAGAAGTCCTCAAAGGCCTGAAGACAAGCATGATGAAAAACATGTGAGCAGGACAGAAGGACAATGGGTCGAGATGAGGACATTCCTCTATGGTCTTCATTGTAATTCAATGCTGTGATACATATTGGACAGTCGGATATTTCCTGATGAACAGCCTACAGGACAAAATGTCACTTTGTCATATCTATAACATGTAATACTGTATACACAGTGTAATCAACTAAAGCACAGAGTGTTTTTCATCATTCATGTACCCCTTTAAAAACAGATATCTGGTCATCTGAAGATATGTAACATTTGCTTGGGTTACAAAAGAGGACCTATTAGAACAGAAATATTGGCTATCTGCAGTTGCTGATCCTTTTTTTTTTTTTAAAGATGCAAGGTCCACAGTCAGTTATCCCAGTTCACTACTTAGTCACTGCACAGGGACAAGCATACTATCAGGGAAGTGACAGAATTTCTGACCTACAAATTGTACAACACTATTTTTGTTATTTTGGATTCTAACCCACATATGGTAAGGGACTCCAGGGTTTGTGTCTGGTATGAAAAAAACATGAATTTTGTCTTACCTGTAAAGTCACAGGGCAGTATTCAGGAACATATGGTTAGGCTGCTGCCTTTAGAAAATCTGACATTAGCAAAGACAAAGATGTAAGAACAGACCAATATAACCCTGCCCACTCCCAGCTACCTTCAGTTTTGTAGCAAGCAATTGGAGTGGTTCAGAAGAACAGAGGGGAGTAAGCTGTGTCCTGTAATGCATTCTAAGAAAAGAATTTTACAGGTAAGACAAAAATCCTATTTTCTTAATTACACATTACAGGAAACAGAACAGTATTCAGGAACATAGGAATGGCCAAAAACAATGTGACTGAGGGCTGGGCAACACAGCAAGGTTAACAGGCCCACAGCAAAAAAAACAAAAAAAACAGCAAGGTAATAGAGGTGGTTCAACATAGTCACCTTGGAGAACTAAGAAACAGAAGCCTGATGTAAAAAAACCCACAAAGCACTAACTTATCTGTCTGAATGAGCATTCACAGGGAAACAAGGATCTTTGCCCTTGAAGTCCTAAGACTGAGAAAAGTTGTCAAATCCACAAGAGTCATATTGTCAAAAGGGGGCTGTTGACATTAGGTAGACTTGAACAGTGAATACTCCATCTGAACTGTGAAGTAAGATCTCCTTAAGATGTTTCAGAGTAAGACAGAAGATGGAAGAACAATGTCCTGGTTAAGGTGAAAGGAAGGCTTGGGCATTAAAAAAAGCCTTGTGTTTGTCTAACACAAGAAAAGGTTCTTTACAGATTAAGGCCACCAACTCCAAGACATGTCTTGGTGAAGTGATGGCAACAAGAAAGGTAACCTCACAAGTAAAGATGGTCAGAGAAATATCCCTAATGGGCTGAAAGAGAGGTTTCTGCAGAACCAGATTGAGACCTCTAAGATGATTATCTTAGCTTTAAAAACAGAAGGATAATGGACTCCCAACACGTGCTTGTCCATAAGTACCTGGATAACAGCAACCAGGCCATTAAGGTCAGCATCCGAGAAAAAAGGTAGCAACCCATTCCTTGAAACAGAAGATCTGTGCAGTTTGGGAAGGCCCATGGAGAGTTTGCCAAAGAATCTGATGAGGTCTGAGTACCACATCCTCCTGGGCCAGTTCAATGCTATGAAAATGACCAGAAAATCATCCACCTCAGTCCTGTGAAGCTGAAAAGAGAGGAGTTTTAGTGGAAGGAAGGCGTAGGTAGATCAGGCTGAAAGTGGTTCTAAACGTGGAAAATCAAATACAAACAGAACACAAATTAAATACAGAATAAGGGCACAAGGGCTGATTAAAAAAAACCTGACACCATAAAAAATGGTGGAGCCACACCCCTTCTTCTTTGACAGCCTGTGTAATGAGACACATGCCCAAGCCTGTATGAAGGGGTGGTGTCTGCTGCTGCTCTGTACCTTGCTGTCAGCTGTGACTGAGATCAGAGCTGAGTTTACTATCATTTTCTTCTCTCCTCCCCTCCGGAGATCTAGGTACAGAGTCAGCGGAGTGTACAGAGAGAGAGGAATCAGAGAATGCATAGAGAGACTCTGTGATTAGTGTGATATTAGGTCTCCGCCCCCCATGCTTTGGTGCCCACAGATCGGCAGATTTGAGGGTTACAACCAAATGCGGATGAATTTTGAGAGGTACACACAATGTGAATTCGGTTATAACAACATTATCTACTAAACTGTGCAAAAGAATGGGGCTTTGGGTTTACAACCATTGAAACTGATCCTGCAGATTCATCACAGCATCCACTGTGAAGACTAGAGGATCCCAGGATCTGGAGAAAATCCTGTCCAGTTTGTTGTTGAACCTGGAGGCCAGGAGGTCCATGCAGAGAAATCCAGGCTTTGATGACTGCGGAAGTCCACCTGCCAATTCTTCACCCCTGGGATATGCACGGCAGACAGGGCCAGAGCACTGAGTTTCATTCAGGCCAGAATCCGATCCACTACCCTTTTAAGCAAGGGAGACTTCTGGTTCCTCCCTCATTGTTCAGGTAAGCCACTGTTGTAGAATTGTGCAAATAACTCTAGTCGGACAGCTGGACAGCCTTACAGATGAGAGGTCTAGAGCACTGATCAAAAAACGTATTTCCTCTGGAGCCCAGTTCCTCTATGCTGAGAGGGTATCAAGGACTAGTGTCGTAAGGACCTGCCAAAACAGATGGAGGTAAGATTTTCCTGACTCCAGCACTGAGCTTGTCGTCTTCCATGTCAGGGTAAGCTGATATGGCTGCTCAAGTGAATAGCATGGTCCAGAGACTGTACCTTCTTGTCCTACTGCCAAAATGTTGAGTAACTGCAGTCTGCAGAGTGGAGTGGTAGGCTGACTGTTTAACTGCTGCATCTGAATCTGGGAACACAGAACCAGAAGCTCTCCTTAGGGAAGAACACTGGGCCTTGTCCAGGATCAGGTGTAGATACTCTAAATGCTGAGACCAATCCAGTGTCCACTTCTAGAGGTTTAGGATCAATTCGACTATCCTCGGGGTCTGGATTCTCCAGTGGACATTGGCTGAGAGAATATTTGTCAACTGTCCTGAAAAAAGAAAATTGTCAAGATAACCTACTATGGGGATGCCCTGAGAATAAAGCAGAGCTGGTACAAGGGCCAGTACCTTGAGGGAGATCCAAAACACAGTGAACGAACAAAAAGGGAGGGCAATAATTTGGAAATGTTGTTCACCCTTAGCAAAATGCAGAATATCTTGATGTGCTGGGAAGATGGGGACATGCAAATCACCATCCTTGATGTTTATCAAGGCAATCAAAATTCCTGGGATGAAGGGAGACAGTGAGAAACCTGACATATTCCATCTGGAATTTCTGCATCCAGAGAAAGGTATTGAGAACCTTTAGGGGGTTACTAACTGAGCAGTCTGCTGGAACAGGAAGGGTTAACTGCCAAATGTGAGCATTGTATGAGGCAGCAGAGAGCAAATGTCCCTATGGTGGTGTGGAGCCACGGGAAGGAACACAATCAGGTGCTGCATCTACTGGAGAAAGACGCATACATGGGCAGTATGCTCATCTAAATGGAGATTATGCAGGCTCAGCACAAAATTAAAAAGATGATTGCAGCCCTCAACTCCCACAGCCTGAGTGTAACTCAATGTTTCACAGCTGGCACAATCGCATTTACCCCTTAGGGGACTGAAAAAGAGACCTTTTAGCCCATAAGGACACAAGTCCCTGGCTTACTGCACATCTTGTCCAGCAGAAATTCACCAGGCAGAAAGGTGGGGAAGAAGGCATATACCCCCACATGATTTTTGCCTTCCTCATAGACATACCACCTAAAGGGTCTTCAGGGACAGGCCTCCACCAGATGGGTGGATAACAGTCCTGGGCCTGTAAATCACTCTGCATTTGCCTCATCATGTTGTACCATGTGCTTAGGTGAGAGACCAGTGCTAAAAGACACACTACAGACTGGCCACACATCTTGCTAATGGAAGGTACTGCCATAAGGATATGCCAAGAATTAGCTGATCTTAAAAATTTCACAACAGAGTGCCAGAGACTCTGCAGCAACTGAAGAAACTTCTAGAAGAAAAAAAATATCTTAATAAAAAAAAAGTGGGTGGCTTCTTTTGAAGCAGAAAGAAGATGCCCTCTCTACTAGGACACTAGCGAAAAACTAGTGTGGGAATGATTATACTGGGATGTCCCTATAGCTTTTTTTTACCAGTGTCCAATATCCTAAAAGTAGCAGCATAACCCTATGTTCCTGAATATTGTCCTGTGTTTTCTAATGTACAACTAGGAAACAAACTTTTTGTTTCTTAGAATTTTAAGTCCTGAGGTCTGGAGGCTTTGTAGGACTTTATGTGGGAAAAGCCTACATCAACTGGTCCACAAGAAGCTCAGCAATGGCAGCTGCCATTTCGCTCTTAAGACTCATTCAAATATGTCAAATTCCAGGTATAACTTGTGTGTTAGGAGACAAACTAAGAGTTAATGTAAAAGTCCTGTTGTTTTAGAGTTTACCTTAGGGGCTATGCGGAACTCTTTCTTTTAAGGCTCAGTATTTGTGGAACATATGAACCAAAATTGCATCTACACATTTAAGCTAAAGCTCTGAGGCTGTCAGTATGTTTACATTATATATAATTTGAAAACCTCTGAGCTACCATAAATGGGTGCACACAGATAGAAACATTAATGATGGAATTAGTGAATTTCTATGGAAAACTTGCAGATACAGTAGCAGATGATTACAGCTCACCTGTATTTGTATCCTCTCCCAGTCTGCATCACTGATGCTTCTGTTGAAGTTTTCTTCTAACTGACAGAAGACACTACGACTTGCAGCAACTGACAGGTCAATCTCGCTGAACAGCACATCAATGTCTGTGCTGCAGGATCCTAACAAGCGGTCAGATATTTCTGTAAACTGTAACAAAAAGGTAAAAGATATTTAAACATTACAAAATATTGCTGCTTTAATTTATTGGCAATATTTTTTGCTATAGGCACAATATATAGGACACCACCCCAGCTTCTGAGTTTTTGCATCCTATGTGTTCATTGGATACATACATGCCTGAACCTGGAGCCAGAGTGCATTCATTAAGTTACTTCATCTACCACACAAGTCATTTTATCTAATAAATCAATAGAATACTGCAGAGGTAAAATTCTTACTTTCTGAAAACATTGTACCTGATTCAAGCTTCATGTTCATGTCTGTCGGTGGCCAGCCACCGGTTACACCCTCCACACACATTTGTCACTTCCCGTAGTTTGTCTCTCTGAGCACTGAGGGCAGATAGACCATCCCACGTAAGAGCCATTTTGCAGTGGGAGGAGAACAGTGAAAAAACTGTTGTTACCATGTTCAGAGGTAAGTTACCTTTTTTTTTATAAAATGGTTTGTCAATTATTATACCCACATTAGCTTCAACCTGATATCTCAGGTTGTCTAAAAGAATCATAACAATTCATTCTGAAGCAAGAAGTTATGTAATAACTATGAATGTTGTTATACTAACTTTACTTCAAATAAAATTTCTGTAGAGAAAGGCTTTGGCAATAAGACTTGCTATTCACTACATATGTTGCTTTTGATGGGCATAGACTATACATGCACCTTAACAAAAATAGTGGTGTCTCCACTCCAAGCCTGCTGACTGGACAGTGAAAGATCAGCAAAATTCTCATCAGCTCATCCTTTTGCTCTCTACTATCATCAGGTTCCTTGTCTACAAATGTATGTACAGTGTAACTGATTGACTACCAGTTCTACTCCACAATCCCTCATTCTGTGCTCTGCTATACAGAGGATTGGAAGAAGCTGATACCAATTTAGATTCAGGCACATCCACTAGCTGCATTTAATAAAATATATTGTATAAATGAATACAAAGATGCATTAATCTGTGTCCTTTATATCTGGAGTTTATTTTTAAGGATGGCTTCCACCAGATGCACCAGACTGCAGTATAAATATGATAAAGCTCTATATTGTGTGACAAATTGACATCACTTTACTATGAACCAAAAACCCTTAGGGCCTATTCACACTATGTGCAGTTACCTGAGATTTTTCTTCATGGATAAACGCAGGTAACTGCAATGACACACAGAAAACAATAGTTTGCTGTTTTTCATGTTTAGACCAGAACACAGGTTGATTTTCTAAAACTAGAGAGTGTGAAATGTGGTGCAGCTGTGTATGGTAGCCAATCAGCTTCTAACTTCAGCTTGTTCAATTAGGCTTTGACAAAAAAAAAAAAATGGACGCTGATTGGTTTCTATTCAGATTTGCACCAGATTTGACACTCACCAAATTTAATAAATCAAACCTGCAGTGTTTCTCTGTGTTCCAGAGCTGTGCGATATTATGCAGCATGTCTGCATAAAACTTACATATGCACTCTGTTTGTATGGTCTGGTAGTGTTGGATGAGAAGACCTGGCTCACAATGTGTTCCAAATCATCCAAAGGTGTTCAGTAGGGTTAAGGTCAGGGCTCTGCAGGCCACTTGAGTTCCTCCAAACCCATCTCATCAAGCTATGTTGCTGCACAGGGGCACAGTCGTGCTGGAACAGAAAAGGGCCTTCCCCAAACTGTTGCCATGAAAAGAGGATTTGCACAGTTGTCCAAATATCTGTGTATGCTTTAACATTAAAGTACCTTTCTTTGGGAACATCTGAACTCAAAAAATTTGGAGGTCTGTCCACATATATTTGGTGCTACAGCTAGGTATATTGCTCAAGTGCCCTCAAAAGTTTTCATATACAGTATATATACTTACAAACAGAAAAAAAAATACATTACAATACAAAAACAAAATTTAAACAAGCAGATCTCCTTCATATGTAGGTCTAAAAAAAATAATAAAAACACTACAGTTCCCCTTTAAGCTTGGATGACTGCTGATTAATCATTTACGTGGCTTTTGGATACATTTTTCATCGTGCAGAAAACATTTCTATTATGCTAAATTAATTAACCTGTCATTCCAGTTCAAACGTAACACACACACCAAAAGAAAAAATTTAAGTCACTTCAAGATAGCACTGATAGAGAATTTCCATTAGACACAGCGCACAGTCTTGGGACTTAGAGTTGTGTTTGCTTAGGAGAAGATTGCACCTCTTATTCCTGCAACCAACCTATAGCAGCGGTATTGTGTTCATGTGAAGAAAGCAAGGGCCTATTCTCTACCTAGACAGATCTGGACAGCTTTTATAAATTGAAGCCATAATGTAAACCAATTAACAAGTCACATATGCCTTTTATATTTAGTTTCTAATTTATCTTTGCTAAAAGTTCTTTTGTTGCTCAAGATAAACAGACAGGCAAAGCTGTACTGGTCATGTATGTCATGCAGATGAATGGCTAGCTAAGGTGTGTCTTTTCACTGATTAACCACAATAAATATATATGGGGGGATCAACAGGACTCCTTGTTCCATAGGATTAGAGGTAGAATGTCAGCCGTGAAATAATATTTACATTTTAAGATTTCTACCTTTAAAAAAAAAATCTCTATTTTTAGTCACGTTTGCTAGATTTTTAAACTTCTGCATGTTCTGAAATTGTAATGCATTTTTAACTTGAAAAAAAAAAAACATTTTTAAATTAATAATTTAATATAGGGTACATCAGTTTGCAAAGACTGCTGAGCTGAAGGCCCTGTCATATATACATATACAGTATAGAGCATATAGCTCAGGGGTACTGAATTAAAATTCTTGGAGGTTCGGTCAGTAAGACTTTCTTCCAGCGGAGGTCCAAGTTTCATGATTGTGCAATGACTGAGATTCTTCACATCACAGTCTCCCGTACATATCACAGTCCTCTCCCCCTCTTGCCTTCAAGGTCCAAACATCCTGACCCTTATGGTAAAATGTAGGGTTGTACTGTGTGGGCACCTGTTAGTGTGAGGTCCAGGAACAAGTGTGGTGGTGCACACTTTTTCTTTCAACTCTACTGAAATGTAAAAATTACATTGCATCCATTTTTATGCACCGCAGCTCAGCTGTGGTGCATACAAACAGACTGTACATGGAGTCTTCAGGTGAGCTCCTGTTCATTGCAGAAAAATGCACACAGTATGCATTTCGTACTGCACTACTTAGCACCCAGGGGCACTGTCACAGTGTGAACGGGGCTCATAGAATACAATTTTTTTCTACTGCCCCTGCAGAGACCTGTGTTTTTGTAGTGCAGAAAAACATAGATCTCTGCACAAGTGTGAACAAGCCCTTACATTAGTGTCCTCAGTCCCCTCTATACATCACAGTCTCCCCTTCACATCAGTGACCCCCCCCCATTTCACTTCACAGTCTCCCTCTTTACATCCTTCCTAGACCCCACTTCACATGACATCCTTCCCCTTTTACATCACAGACCACCAATCACAGACTGCCCCATCACAGACCCTCCATCATCGACCTCCCTATCACAGACCAAACCCTGATGGGCTGGCAAATTTGTTCATTGATTTGTGAAGTTTTCTGTCTCCAGCTGGTTGTTGCTGCAGCATCTGCTATCTTGAAGCCTACTCCAGCAACATGTGCAATGGGAATATTGACATTGCAGAGTTACCTTGTCACATAGGCCTCCAACAGAGACTACAAGTGGTCGTTTCACCACACTTTACAAAGACAGTCCACTGTTTAATTTACAAGAAAACCTGTCCTAGGAAACATTATTCAACCATCCCTGGAATGCATGCATGTAGACAGGAAGGAGGAGATCTATATAATATACAGGTGAAACTCAAGAAATTAGAATATCATGCAGAAGTTCATTTATTTCAGTAATGCAACTTAAAAGGTGAAACTAATATATGAGATAGACTCATTACATGCAAAGCAAGATAGTTCAAGCTGTGATTTGTCATAATTGTGATGATTATGGCTTACAGCTCATAAAAACCCCAAATCCACAATATTAGAAAATTAGAATATTGTGAAAAGGTGCAATATTCTCGGCTCAAAGTGTCCCACTCTAATCAGCTAATTAAGCCATAACACCTGCAAAGGGTTCCTGAGCCTTTAAATGGTCTCTCAGTCTGGTTCAGTAGGAATCACAATCATGGGAAAGACTTCTGACCTGACAGTTGTGCAAAAAAAACATCACTGACACCCTCCATAAGGGAGGGAAAGCCTCAAAAGATAATTGCAAAAGAAGTTGGATGTTCCCAAAGTGCTGTATCAAAGCACATTAATAGAAAGTTATGTGGAAGGGAAAAGGGTGGAAGAAAAAGATGCACAAGCAGCAGGGATGACCACAGCCTGGAGAGGATTGTCAGGAAAAGGCCATTCAAAAGTGTTGGGGACTTTCACAAGGAGTGGACTGAGGCTGGAGTCAGTGCATCAAGAGCCACCACACACAGACAGATTCTGGACATGGGCTTCAAATGTCGTATTCCTCTTGTCAAGCAGCTACTGAACAACAAACAACGTCAGAAGCGTCTTACCTGGGCTAAAGAAAAACAGACCTGGTCTGTTGCTCAGTGGTCCAAAGTTCTCTTTTCTGATTAGAGCAACTTTTGCATCTCATTTGGAAACCAAGGACCCAGAATATGGAGGAAGAATGGAGAGGCACACACTGCAAGATGCTTGAAGTCCAGTGTAAAGTTTCCACAGTCTGTGTTGATTTGCCATGTCATCTACTGGTGTTGGTCCACTGTGCTTCAAGTCCAGGGTCAACGCAGCCGTCTACCAGGAGATTTTGGAGCACTTCATGTTTCCTTTCGCAGACGAGCTTTATGGGGATGCTGACTTCATTTTCCAGCAGGACTTGGCACCTGCCCACACTGGCAAGAGCACCAAAACCTGGTTCAATGACTGTGGGATTATTGTGCTTGATTGGCCAGTAAACTCGCCTGACCTGAACTCCATAGAGAATCTATGGGGCATTGCCAAGAGAAAGATGAGACATGAGACCGAACAATGCAGAAGAGCTGAAGGCCGCTATTGAAGCATCCTGGTCTTCCATAACACCTCAGCAGTGCCACAGGCTGATAGCTTCCATGCTACCCCACATTGAGGCAGTAATTGCTGCAAAAGGGGCCCAAACCAAGTACTGAGTACATATGCATGCTTATACTTTGCAAAGGTCCGATATTGTTCTATGTACAATCCTTGTTTTATTGATTGCATGTAACATTCTAATTTTCTGAGATTGTGGATTTGGGGTTTTCATGAGCGGTAAGCCATAATCATCACAATTATGAAAAATCATGGCTTGAACTATCTTGCTTTGCATGTAATGAGTCTATCTCATATATTAGTTTCACCTTTTAAGTTGCATTACTGAAATAAATGAACTTTTGTACGATATTCTAATTTTTCGAGTTTCACCTGTATATATAACAAAATAGGCAATTGTTTTTTATATACAGTACACTGCTGTTATAGGGTGACACAGCTCTGTCCCTGCTTCCTAATTCTGATCCTACATTGTCACACTGGCTTCCAGTGGAGATAACAAATGGCCATTTCAATACATATTAGACAGTCATAGTCCATTGTTGTCACCATGAAAAAACCTGGGAAATGTCATGCAAAGCCATGCAAAATCAACATATATTAGCTCAAACTCACAGAGCTACAACACCTGGATAAGCATACATGGCAGTTTTTTTTCCGTCAAATGATATTTGAAAATTTCAAATAGCAGCTACATGGATAAAATAATAATCCTTATCCATGTGTTAAAACAGAACCAAAGTCTCGCTTTTAAAATCTGTGAGCAGGCAGGCAGGCTCTTTATTGCAGAAAAGATATGCAAAGTCTCTTCAGCAATAAAAGAAACCTACCTGCCTGCTTGCAGTCTTCATTAGTTTGTCTTTGGGCTGCACAAACGCAGTTCAGTGTACGTTTTGGCACAGCGCCTGCATGCTGCAATGATTGCACTCCTTTGCAAGTGCAGAAGTGACATCATCCCAAGCTGGCCAATAAAGATGGCCAAAGACCGACACCCAGCAGAACATTCCGGCGAGGGACACAGACCTTTGAAGGCAAGGTGAGTTTAGCTCTGCTTTAATGCTTTGTGAATTAGACCTAATGTCTTATATCATTGCTCAGTGCTATTAACAAAGATTCAAAATGCAGAGGACAGGGCTATGGTACACTTCTACTTTTTTCTACATTCACCTGAGCAGAACCAGCAACTTTTTATAAAAACAACTCCCTCGCAAAATGTCTGCAACATAACAGCAAATTTATGTCGGCAGATAATTAACGTTAGTGCACAAGCTTTGTTGATTCCAGCTCTAAGGCTACGTTCACACTAGCGTTGTGTGCAGCCGGCAGAGAGGCGTTTGGGAAGCATTTTTACAGCTTCCCAAATGCCTTTGACAATTCTGCACATTGCAGCACATGGTGCTGTTCTAACGGGAGCCACCACCATTGCTGAGGAGGATCTGACGGTCTGTGGAAGAACAATAAGGCATCTTTTGGCTCATTGGTCCTGAGGGGCCTGGGCAGGAAGGTGAGGGGGCACCCCTGTCACTGCGGATTGACATCCCGTTTGTTTGCCATCAGTGTGGAGCACATGCACAAAGAGCCATTCATGTGTTTGATATAGTGTGGGGACTTCACTATCTAATATTACTCACAGCACCGAGAGTGGACATAGATATACCCCATGTAGGGGTATCACCATTATTGCATGTTCTGTCTATATGTGTATTCGTATTTTTAGCGCTGCACTATTTATTAGATATTTCTAACGGGAGCGTTAGCGTCGCAGCAAAACGGACGCCTCTGGTCGAGTCAGGAGGCGTTGAAGCCTCCTATTCTAGTCTATGGTGCCGCTCTGCAAACGCCCAGCTGGCGTTTGCGGGGCGTTTGCGAAGCGGTAACACCACTTAAACTTCATTATAGGCATTTGTGGGGCGTTTTTAACGCTCGGCAAATGCCTAGCAACCGCCGCTAAACCGTGCATGCGGTGTCTGCAGAGCGTTTGCTGAGTGTTAAAAAACGCTCCGCAACCGCTGGACCAACACTTGCCAAATGCTATAGGGGCGTTTGGCAAGTGTTGGTAAAACAGTCAAGTGTGAACGAGCCCTTACTCAGCAAATGCCATGCTGGACCTCTGCAGAGAGACAACTGCATCCACATAAGGTCAAGGGTCCTTCTTAATGGCATACTGGCAGGGCCAATGGGGCTGAAAGAGAGAAATCTTACAGTGTGTGGCCAACTTTACTCTCCTTGTGGGGTTATGACCTCCAGGCAGTTTGATACTAAGCAACATAATAAAAGGTGATTTTGTTATTGAAAATCCTTGAACATGAAAGCAAGCGACCCTCCCGATTCCAAATGCACAACACCATCATCTCTGTATGCCATCACAGCTTAGAAGATCTGTGGGTGAAAGGCTACTTTTAAATCATTTCCATTAAAAAGCATCACATACACAAAAATGCAACAAAGAGCTAATCATCTGTAACTGGTTCTCATTCTCTACCCAGCCAGTAAAGCAACAAAGACGTGTTAACAGATGCACAATGCTGAAGTTAGCTAAAGTAGTGCAAGTTGAATACAAATGTCTAGAAAACAAAGTATATATAGAGACAGAAAAAATTCCAACAAAAGGACTCAGGTGGACTTTTTGCACTTGGAGGAGTAATTTTTTTTCAAGTAATCCATCTTAATGTCAGCAAATTGCTTACTAATGTGTTGACTTATTGCAATCTTGAAGAGTAAAATGAAAGGGCTGGAATTTACAATGTATCAAGGGATCTCTGATAAGATATTACAGGGTTAAAATCCTTCTGCCAGCCGCTGCTTGGAGCCAGCTAAAGCTGACAACACAATGTTTGCCCTGTCCTGGTCAAACGAATAAATAAGCCCCATGGTCAGTCTAGTGTTTGGCAAGATTTAAAATGAAAAAGTTTATCGAAAAAATCTCTCATGGCCGGAAAACCTCTGCAGTCTTCAATGTTGTTTCACAGCCAAGCCAACTCCTTATAAAGAGCAGAACTAGCATTAAATCCTGCTCCAGATAATGTAATGCATATGAAAAAGATTTAATGGCCCCCGTAAAATGAGCTGCTTCAATTAAATGGCTTATGCAAGCACGGTTTATAGGTAAGGATCAAAGTGGCTTGCAACAGCACTGGCTGCATTCTAGGTAAGAGTTTGCTTTCTGTACACACGGATTGTGGATATTGGCATAAATGAGATAGTTGCTGTGACCTTTTAGGGACTCTTAGATCTCAGTAAAACTACTGTGGCTCTGTCAGATGGGTAATAAACATATCATTCTCAGTTCACGTCTGGGACACAATAAACAGTAACTCAGAAACAAGTAGAAGACTATGATTCACCTTCAATATTCCCAGCCCATAACAACACTGTCTGCAGGTTAGAGGAATTTGCCAAGAAGAGGAAATACCTTGAAGGACTTCCATGTTAGTAAAATTGATCTTTTTTCTAATTCTAATGATATATTACAGCACTTTGGGGCTAAATTTTAACTCCCTGTTAATTAACAGAGTTCTTCTAATCAAAGCTTGGAAAGGAGATTTTCCTTCAGCCCATTATATTACTGCGTACCTTATTAAGTGTATTTCCTGGTGGTCTATCTAATGGTCCTCAACAATGTTATACAGACACTTCTAGTTTGAGGTATGTAGAAACCCTAACAGAACGACGTTCAATTTATTAATGCACTGTGTGTCTTAAAGAATGGCATTTGTTAAAATAAAATACTGTTTTCATCATTGCTTGCATATCAGCACCTCTACAGCCTCTTTGAAACTCCACTATAGCCTCTATGAAGCCTCCTTTCTGTCTATATTCATATGTTTCAGCAACTGCTGGATGTCCCTTTTCAAGGTAGGTTACCTGATGGTGATAACACTGAAACATACAATGTAAATTGACACAGCTGCTTGAAGTCTCCATTGGGAAAGCATGCGACAGGGTGACAACAAAAGTCCAAAGCAGTATTTCTAACACACGTTTCTGAATGTGGCTGAAGTGTGAGTTGGTGCTGTAGCGACCCCCCAGCTGGAGATCTCAAAGACTTCAAGGCAAGAGATATGCCACCAGCATACCAGGGAACTCTATATAAGTGTCCAACTCTTTATTGAATGATCACATCACAGCAAAAGATAACAATGTTTTGGAGCCACACAGGACCCTTTCATCAGGAATGTGACAATGTCTTGTTCCCTGCAAAACTATGTCCTTTGTCCAAGTGCTACTCTATGTTGCATTTCTGTAGTGTCTCATGAACATTTTAAATTATAAACTATCTTATCTGCTTTTAATTCTTTCATAAAATAACAAAGACAAGAAAACATTTTTACAGCAAGCCATCCTTGTCTCTGGAAAGACATTTTATTATTGCATCAACACTGTGGATCACCATCATTTTGAGGCCATGCAGGACCCTCTCAGGCTCTATTCACATCTGAGTGTAGCATTTTTGTACAATTTTTCGTGCATTTTTATGCGCATTTGCAAATGTTTGAGAGCGATTTGTTTAGCCATTTTCAGGCTTTTTGAGTTCTGGCATTTTTGCATTAGCCAATGGAGAAAAATTTAATCTGTGACATCAAATGTTATTATGTTTTGCCATGCCAAAAAATGGAGCTACAAATGTAACTTCAAAAAGTTTTTGAGCTTCAGACGTTCTGCTTAAGGCAACTTTTTTATCCCTGAGCGTTTTGGAGCTTTAAGCTACAAGGCCTGACGTCCTCTAGTGGGCCCTGTGCTTACTGCCCGGCACCACAGAGCTCGAATTGGCATTTGCCATTGAACACCAGAACTGGCAGGTCCACCACTGGCGCCCTGTGCTTTTCACAGATGAGAGCAAGTTCACCCTGAGCACAAGTGACAGACATGAAAGGGTCTGGAGAAGCCGTGGAGAATGTTATGCTGCCTGTAACATCGTTCAACATGACCATTTTGGTGGTGGGTCAGTGATGGTCTGGGGAGGCATATCCATGGAGAGATGCATAGACCTCTACAGGCTACACAATTGCACCCTGACTGCCATTAGGTATCAGGATGAAATCCTTGGACCCATTGCCATACCCTACGCTGGTGCAGTGGGTCCTGAGTTCCTCCTGGTGCACAACAATGCCCGGCCCCATGCAGGCAGTTCATGGAGGATGAAGGAATTGATACCATTGAATGGCCCTCACACTCGCCTGACCTAAATCCAACATAACACCTCTGGGATATCATGTTTTGGTTCAACTGACGCCGCCAGGTTGCACCTCAGACTGTCTAGGAGCTCAGTGATGCCCTGGTCCAGATCTGGGAGGTAAAACCCCAGGACACCATCCGTTGTCTCATTAGAAGCATGTCCCGACATTGTCAGGCACGCATACAATGTGGTGGGGGCCATACAAACTACTGAGTACCATTCTGAGTTGCTGCAATGAAATTTCAGCAAAATGGACTAGCCTGCTGCATAATTTTTCACTTACTTTTCAGGGTGTTTTTGAATTCAGTCCTCTGTAGGTTGATACTTTTCATTTCCATCAAATGATGGGGCATCCTTATATTTCTAACACATTACCCAATCCATATCAGTATAGATATCCAGCATATTTTTCCCCATTGACATCTGATGTGTTTTCAAAGTGTTCCTTTAATTTTTTTGAGCAGTGTACATTTCTTAAGTTGATTCCGAGTTTCTGCATTGGCCAAAATTATGTAATACATCCCCCAAGTCTTCATGAGCATTTTTTTTTCTTTCACCTGGAGGAGGGGAGGAGAGGCTTTCTCAGTTAAACACATCCTCCTGCCTGCAGGGCTGAACTAAGAGCAGATGGATTCCAGGAAGTAAATGCTACATGAATTATCTGCCCTTACTCAAGATGGCTGTAGCTAGAAATGCTAGGGAATGGTTTTCAAAGGGCTTTCTCAATAAAATAAAGCATGGAGACATGGAGGGATAGAAGGGTTTGCTTTTGATATTAAAAATGAATTAAATAGTGTTTTCCGTTTATGGTAAAGATCTGCTTTAAGCAAACACTTTTTTATTTTATATGTTTAGGACTATGTAGCCTTAGACATGTGTAGTCATAAAAGGACAACATAATAAAAACAGTTGATTATGTTACCATGTTATCCTTTCAGCCTGTGTAGAGCATAAATGAAATTCGGCGCTATCACTATTATCTGCAACAAACTAAACTATCTGTTTGGGTTGACTGACCCATAAAAATAGGGAACACCTTTAATAAGCCTGCTGAGAAACAGTTTATGTCATATAATATAACTTACATCAACATTCCACAATGTACAATAACAACACCCAGCTAAATGCCTTGTGGTTATATCAGAACATTTTCACCTCCTCACTCTCTCCCTTAGAACATCATAAAGTTATTAGTGTGACTGACGTTTTATGAGTAAATGGGGATGACCTACGTTTTCCCACTGATTTACTGCTTTTAAGTGCAATCCATAATAAATGAAATGAAACAAGATGAGCAAAAGTTCACAGTGTTATAAAAGATTCCAATGTCTTTCTTGAAATCTCTAAAGCTAGATGGCGTACGATACAAAATAATGCTAATATCATTCTTGCCACAAGGAAAAAGGATAGATACCTTCTTTTCAAAGAACTTCTTCCGCAATTCAGGATCTTTAGGAGGTGTTGTTTGGCGTAACTTTTTGTACCATTTTCTCACTACGTATCCCCTCCAGCATGCTTGAATCCTGAGAAATGAAATAGTAGTGACAATACAGAACAGAAATATTGTGCAATTATGTCACTTAAGATAGATAGATAGACTAGAATGGTATTACTGGCAGATAGAACGGAAATGATAAAGGACTGATGTGTTTTGGAAGTAATATACGTATGACCCTAAGCTCTGCTATAGTATTAGGTGGACACCATTTCACAACATTTTCCCATTTAATTAAAGTAATGCACCTATCTGTCCATTCATAAGGGAGGATGCCATTGTAGGCAGTTGGCGTCTGATGGGGAAAAGCCAAGTCAGTCCAGATAATCCAAATGGGGCAGCTTCTTCCTATTGCAATCCTAATCAACAACAATCAAACAGATGGGGGGGCAAGCTGCTCTGTTCAGGCAACCATAGATGGTTTGAATCTTGAATGGTTCAGTTTGGACCAACTTGGGTACGACCAGTCTGCCGGATTTCACATGCGATTATTGCTAGTGGCTATCAGAGCCGCTAGCATTAATCACTGTGTTCTCCCAATAGGGAACGCTCCCCCCCCCCCGGGAGAACACAATGGCTCCACGGGAGGGATTCCCCCGTCAACACTGTGTTGGTGGGGGAATTGAGCTAATTTCTTGGTTGCAGGAAAGAAATTTGCTCCGTCTATGGTCAGCCTCAGGCTGACCGTACAAGGACCAGTCTTTTTTTAATCAGCCACTAGGCTGACAGAAAAAAAATTAACAGATTCCCCACAACACACAACAGCTAGTCAAAGGAAAATGTTTAATACAGTCATTAGATCCATTTCTCTGGAATGGGACCAGCCATCTTTACTTCAGCTGTGAAACAGCGCTTTGTAATATATATACACATGAATCCCAAACCCTATGGGAGATTAGTATCTAACACACACAAGCCCCAATTTGGAGCATAAAGAATCTATGCAGACAGCATGCCTATTGGGAACTGATACTAGGACCCCAGCATTGCCGTCCATTGGTGCTGAATACAAGAATGCAATCTTTATGTGTGTCTTCCAAGTGGTCAGGAAGAGGTTAATGTCGTTAATTTGTAGGTGTTTTACACAGATCACATTACAAGTATCTACATATTACCTGGTAACACATTTTGCTCTGAATAGTTGAGCTCCATCATGTATCACTCTTGTCTGATAGTGATTCTTTCTGCACATTGGACACACCTTCCTGCCAGCAAACCTCTCATAGGCTTCCAAACATACCTGCAAAGAAACACATATGTGCAATATAAAAGGCACACAGCTGCAACATTGTATTCTGCCGTCGGGAATGGTCCCCGCCAGCAGAGCACAATAGCGATGCAGGAGGATTTGGTACATTGTTTTTGCTCAACCCGATGAACATAAAAAAGGTAAAATGTATGGCCTGCCTTTGTTAGGTGACTGTAGCAAAATGTATTGTAATGCCATGGAAAAAGCCATTATAATACTATTTCCTGTTGTTTCCAGTGTTCTAATATGTGACCTATTAACCACTTCCTGTCCGGATACTTTTACCCCCTTCCTGTCCAGGGCAATTTTCAGCTTTCAGCGCTATCACACTTTGAATGACAATTGTGCGGACATGCAACACTGTACCCATATTCATTTTTTACAATTTTTTTGAGACAGATAAAGCTTTATTTTGGTGGTATTTATTCACCGCTGGGATTTTTATTTTTTTTTCTATGTAAATGAAAAAGTCCAAACATTTTTTAAAAAAGTGTTTGTCTTATACAAATTTGCAAATAAATAATATATCATCATAAATCTTGGCCAAAATAAAATTCCGTTATCTTTTTAGTAAAAAAAAAAAAAATAAGCCAAATTAGTTTATAACCAAAAATTATAATTTTTAAACATTTTTTTTACATTGTTATTTTATTTTTTTATATTATTATTTCTGGTTTTTTTTTTTTTTCTTTTTTACATACTGTCACCCTAGCAGTACAGTATCACCATGGTGACACTGTACTACTTGTGGGGGGTGATGACGACTTTTTATTTTTTTACACTGATTGCTTTTACACCCATATAGGATGTAAAAGCAATCATTTCTCCTTTTCTCTATCTGCATTCCTGCATCCATTGAGAACTACTGAGTGAGCTGTGATTGGTCACAGCTTGTCACATGGTACAAGGCTGTTGTGAATAGCCTTGTACCATGTGACCTCTGTGATCATTCACAGATTTCACACGTAGTAAGCAATGATGTCACAAGTGACATCTTGCTTACTACTTTGCATTTGATCACTGATTGGCCAATCATTGATCACATGATCAGGACCTTGCACAGAGGTCCCGTCCGACGATCGGTGTTTCACTGTGTCCGGAGGATGCAGCGGGCACCGGATCGCGGTGCTGCGCGCTCCCAGGGAGCGCACACAAGCAGGGTGCGGGGAGGCCGTTTATAAACGGCCACCTGACCCTGCAGTGCCACCGTCCGGCCGTTTATATACAATGGCCGGAAGGGAGGTGGCTAATGTCTTTCATTATACTGACACGTTTTGTTAGGCAGATCCTGTATGTATATATTGTATATATCACAGAGGGTGTAGAGGCATAATTAATATAGTTAATTAAAGATATATACAGTATTTTTTTACAATGGTAGCTTAGTTAAGGCATTCCACAAAATGTTTCAAAGTATTTCAAAACTGTGCATCACTTAGAATGTTTAAGTGTATGTGAAGCAACAACCTTCTTTTTCATCTCCTAGATTGTAAGCTCCAAGGAGCAGGGCCCTCTAATCCCTCTCGTATTGAACTGTATTGTTGCTGTATTGTCTCCCTCCATAATGTAAAGCGCTGAGCAAACTGTCGGCGCTATATAAGTCCTATATAATAATAATAATAACTAGAAAAGCTACAATTTCTGGGGAAATTGTGTGAAGTGTTCTTGCCTCCACCAGTAGTCTACAACTGGAGTGGGCGGAGTAACTGGATGGAGTGGCTTGAGTAACTATTGTGTGGTTGGAGTGGCTGGAGTAACTGTGAAAAGGTTGGACTGGGCAGAGTAACTTTATGGAGTGGGCAGAGTAACTGTGTGGAGTGTTTGGCGTGAGTAAAGATAGTAAAGATTACACTAACCAATTGATTGATCAATTTTAAAAAG
Organism: Staurois parvus; assembly: GCF_062004578.1. NCBI lineage: Eukaryota > Metazoa > Chordata > Amphibia > Anura > Ranidae > Staurois > Staurois parvus. The sequence goes on along the minus strand of NW_028317801.1, from coordinate 5,346,012 downwards.
TGCACATGGCAAGCTTGGTAGAGTGAGAAATGCATTTCAACTTTTATTTTTCAGCTCACACTCTAGCTTTTGTCACTCTGCTGCCTGCTCACACACCTGGGTTCTTATGGCAACTCACTCTACAGCAAGGGCAGAGAAGAGCGGTTAAAAACAAACTGCTCCAACTTGCTCACTTCACTAGCGGTTGCCATCTTCAAATGGTTGTAGTTTAAAAATTATAAATCCTACACCGAAGAGCTGAAATATTAAAAATTAAGGCACAGTCGCAGTTTAGAAATTGCCCTTCAAATTTGAGGTGGCTAGAGTGCAGTTTCAATGAATGTCAATGGGCGGCGTGCGTTGCAAACAAATGGTCATATTGTGAAAACTATCAGGACTATGGCTTAGCCGTGGACATTTTTAGTGGCAGCTGGGATAGCTGAACATTTTGACATAAGATTTGTGTAGGTGGGCTTGAAAATGAGGGAGCGATGGCAGTTTAGAAATCATGTCCTGATTTTTCAGCTCCCACTCTAGCTTTTGTCAGCTCCCACTCTAGTTTTGAACATTTCCCTATTCATTCCTATGGGACCAATTTCACCACAAAAACATTGATATTTCGTGAACCATTCGGCAAAACGTTCCACAAAGTAATAGCACACCAATCGGGAACAATCCGCATGTTTTGGTATATTACTGTCTATGTAGTGTAAAAACTGTGAGAGGAGTTAGGGTGGTAAATTTGGCTATAATAATAAGAATATATATGTGAGATAACAGTAAGTGGTCTTGCCATGCAAGAACACTTAATAATTTCAGCTGAAGCAGGGAAGGGTTATTTTTTGCCCGCTGGGGAGATTTCCAATCACTTCCTATGCTGTAGAAAATGGGAGCAAATCTCTTCAATGTGAACAGTAATCCCCTCCACTGGTGGCCATCTATGCTTCGATTTTATTATCTGGTTGATGGGAATTAGAATCTGCAAACAATTGGCTGTCAGTTAAGCTGGAGAAGATAAAATAAACGTATCCAGTGTAGACACAAACAGCAGTAAAAACTTCAGAGGGGGTCTAATCCTTTCCCACTCTCTCCAAAACTAAAAAAAATTCCTTTACATACATTCTAGGTGGTTATTTACTGAACCTGGAGCATGCAAATTCTGGTGCAACTCTGCATAGAAACCAATCAGCTTCCAGGTTTTATTGCCAAAGCTTAATTGAACAAGCTGAAGTTAGAAGCTGATTGGCTCCCATGCACAGCTGCACCAGATTCTGAGTACTCCAGTTTTGGTAAATCTCCCCCTTTAAGTCAATGTCAACCTTTAGAAAATGAAAAGCTACATCTATTTAAAATTAACTGACTAAAATAAAGATCCCAGTAATCCAGGACTGTTTTATTAACGCACCAATACAATTAAAATATTTCCCTTACCCTGTGAAATACATGGGAGCAGGAAAGCAGCACCTGTAAAGCAGACAATATTATGAAATAATGGTAAGTAAATAAATAAAAGCCAGGGGTAAAATAGATGAAAATATAAAATAGTGGAGTCTCTGAATTCTGTACTTTACCTGTGGGTGTATTTCAAACTCTTCTTTACATATGGCACAAGGTTGTAAAGAGTCACCCTGCTCAACAGATCTTTGCTTTGCTTTCTTCCATTCATCGTCAGTTAATGGTTTTGCTGGAGCCTCTACAATGCCGAGTCTCTGAGCTACACACAAAGAGGATGAGATTTAATACACAACAGGTTGGTTGTACTGATGTTGATCAGCACAGCCAGCCTGCCCATAGATGGAGCAAAATTCAGCTGGTTCCTGCTGATCTGGCCATTTTTGATGCATCTAGGGCTGGCTTTAGATGCTGATTTCTGATTGGTTGCTCTGTACTACGTAATCATTAGGCTGGCCATACACGATTCACTTTATTGTTCAACCAGCAGGTTGAATTAAAAAAAAAAAAAGATCAAATGTGTGGATGGGGGAATCACTCCTGTTGCGCTATTGTATTCTGCCAGCAGAGAGCCTTCCAATGCCAATAATCAGTGTTGCCGGCTATAGCCAGCGTGACTGATCAGTTGGGAAAAACCCAACAGGCTGGTTGTAACTATCGATTGGCTTCTATCTAATCTATATATCCCATATATATTTAAAAAGTCGGGCTACCCAGACATACAATTTTAGTTAGGATTTAGTTTAGCTGGAACGAGATTGCCTGAGCCATACTTTAGTTTAGTAAATTTTACTGGCAAGATTGACCTTTCGTCTTTCCAGCCCCTGTTTTTGCCCACCTTGCAGTTTCACTCCTTTTGCCGCAATAGAAGGGTGTTTCATCTGCTTCCACTCCAGCATAAAGAATATTAAGATTCATGTAGTGAATGTGGACGCGACTTGTTATTGCCACAGTTTGTGTAAAAATCAAGGAATATAAGCACAGAGATCTGAAATTCCTGAAAGTGGCACATCACTTTTCAACACCAGAAGCCTGGTACTATACTAATGGGTGTAGAGCTTTCGATGTCGATAAACATGTAAATTTGTTTGTAGGCACCCATACCCTCAAACTGTTCAATCATAGAATATATACTACAGCTTCTATGAGTAACCATCGCCACACTGGAAGATTATGGAGGTGGGGGGGGGATATGAACCAAGGAAGATTTATGCTAACAAAAGAGGAATCAGCATAAGGTGATGTAATGCGTAGGAAGGAAGTGTGGTGACACCTCTTAGATTGTAAGCTCCAAGGAGCAGGGCCCTCCTAATCCTCTTGTATTGAACAGTATTGTTGCTGTATTGTCTCCCACTATAATGTAAAGCGCTGAACAAACTGTTGGCGCTATATAAATCCTGTATAATAATAATTTCCGGTCGGACGGCGGCTGCCATCTTGGTACACTTATATCACCTTAGTTAGGGGCTCTGTCAGGTGTTTACTTTTTTCTTAGGTTTAGCGTGTAGCGCAGCACTTATTATTTATTTGTTTATTTTTTAGTGTTGTGGGAAAGCAATTTGGTGTTTTCAGCCACTCTTAATTTATCATAATAGGTTTGGCAGCGCAAGAGGATTTTTTTCTTTATTAGCATAAGGGACACCTGCTCACTGTTTGTTATGTCCCTTGTGCTACTTTTTTCGTTTTTTATTTTAACTAGGGGAGGATTTACTAAAACTAGTGTAAACAGAATTTGGTGCAGCTGTGCGCAGTAACTAATCAGCTTCCAGGTTTTATTGCCAAAGCTTAATGGAACAAACTGAAGTAAGAAGCTGATTGGTAACTATTGGCAGCTACACCAGATTTTTTGTGCACCACTTTTAGTAAATCTCCCCCTTTGGCTTTAATTCTAAACCAAATCCTTAACCCCCAACCCTGAGTTTAACTGATGTTAACCCATAAAACAATCATCAACTGAACTAATAACTGATATTCACCTTGCACCAAAAGTATCAGGAACTAATACTAACAGTCCCATGCCAGGAAATCCCAGCTGAAAAACTGTGGCACCAAACACTCCTCCAGTGTCTGGGAGACATACAAACCTGCCTGAGGTTTTCGTGGACTGATCCTTTAATGTATTCAGTATATTTAGCAATGGATGAAAATTGACACAATGCCTAATTCATAAATTCATAAGTAGACTGTAGTTTTAATGTTATTTGTCTTGGCTAACCTTGTATGCAGAAGTAATTATTTTTATGCGCCTACCATTGACACCTGTAGTGACTGAATACACTGACAGCTACATGGTGTTCAGAGTACAACTACAGGGCACTTCCCATAAGTACTCTTTTGTCCTGTCAATCATTACAACCAAGGAAGACATCAAAACTGCAATCAATCAGTCACATTGAGAGCATCATGAATTAACTCATTCAAGAAGAAACGTGACTGAACTAACACCTCTTTTGATGACCACACAAGAAAGCATTTACTTGGTGCTATTGTAATAAATCATATTGTTAGAATATTTCTCTAAAAAAATATTTTAGATTGACCATGTTTTTTTTTTCTACCAATTAAGGAAGGGCTTTAAAATCTGCAGCTGTCATTAGAAGAATACTTGGTGATACACCCATGACCATCTCTGTTTGGGCATTTCCTGTTGTAGGGTGACAACTGTCTCTCACTTGTTCACAGGTTGTCATTCTGACCAGTACACCCCCATTGGGGACAAGTGGCTATGCCAACACACATAGTGCAAGCATGGTCCACTGTTTTCACAATCAGGAAGTTAATTCACAGTAATGATGTGCGGATGATGCTGGAATAACTGCATGTGGAGGGAATTGACTAAAATGGGTCTCAGCAGCACTGAGATACACAAAAGGATTTAAAAAAAAAAACATGATAATTGTTTATGACACACAAGTGCTTTAGGAATGTAATATTCTGTTGGGTTTAGATCTACTTAACCTCCTTGGCGGTTTTCCCGAGTGTAGCTCGGGGTAGAATTTCTATACCAAGAACGGTAACCCCGAGCTACACTCGGGCTTACCATGCAGCGTTCTCTGGGGGTCCCTGCAGCACTTACCTTGTCCTTCGCTCCCACGATGGGTCCCCTGCAGCGTCCCCGTCCATCTCCTCCGGCGGATGCCGGCATCTGGCTTCCGTGTTCCGGTCCCCGTGACGTCAGAACGTTCGGGCGGTGGAACCGGCGGGAAATTTGAAATTTTTAAAAAATGACATTTTTGCTGACATTGCTTTTTCACTGCATTTCACATACATTTTGTCCCCACTGCTTTGTCCTGTGCCCTGCCTGCATTTTGAATGTTCTTTCTGCCTGGAAACTTAGAAAAGTCCATGGCGGCCAAAAAGCGTCCCTTTACGTCAAAAGCGGTTTTAGAACAGCGATAGTAAATCAGAACCACTTGCAGAATTGAGTGATAATGATTCGTGGGGAAATTCCTCATCAGACACTGAAAACGATTTTGCGACTTTGCTCATCGATGTGCAAATTTGCCTCTGTATTTCAAATTTCAGTGTTTTTGGTTTGATTATATTATTGAATTAAATTTATTATTATATTATTATTTTTTATGATTATTTATTAAATTATAATTTATGATTTCGTGTTTCAAGTTTTATCATCCCCGGGATGTTTACTAGACTCTTTTTCGGACAGATTTCAGTGAGTTATTCCTAAAAATTACAGCCTACAATTAAAAACTACATATTTCCATGCAAAAAAATGGTACCGCTTTCAGCACAAAATTCCTGACATGATCATACCGCCAGGGAGGTTAAAGGACCAGTAGTGAGCACTTTTGATGCAGCTTTCACATACTTACATACGTACTAGTATGTATCTTTGGTGTTGTATTAAAGTTAAGATTTGGAGATTAGGTACTAAGGGCAGGGTAAACACTGCTCTATCCCCCCGCTCAAAGTGCACCTGTGTCTAAACTATGTACAACAACGTTTTCACACATTTTTAACAAGCAGCAAAGGAGTTTAAAAAAAAAAAAGACATATTTAGGGCCCATTTACCATTCTTCATTGCCGCAATGCATGTATTACTGCAGTGCAAGGTAATGCACTTAACATGTGTTGGCAAATCTGGTAATGGATAAATGGGAGGAAGAAAGTATTTTCAATAAATGGCCAGAGATGGCGCTATACAAGAGGTATATTGATGACATTATAATGGTATGGGATGGATCCAGAGAAAAGCTCGATTCCTTTATGGAATATATTAATATGAACCGCTATGGATTGAGATTCACTGTTATTAGTGATTTTGAGCAAATTAATTTTTTGGATCTGGTCCTATATAAAGATAATGGCCAAATTTGCACCAAAACTTACTTCAAGGAAGTGGATAAAAACAGCTATATACCTATTTCTAGTGGACATCATCCAAATTGGTTATATAGCACTCCAAAAAGTCAGTTTACCAGATTAAAAAGAAATTGTAGCGCTAACAAAGATTTTTTCGATCAATCTGAGGTGTTAATTGAAAGATTTATAGAGAAAGGGTATGATAAGACCTTTTTGATTAAAGAGAGAAATTCGATTAGTATTAAAGATAGGGAGACGTTTCTTGGAAATAGAAAGGCTCATTTAAGATTTGAAAATAATGTACCCTTTATTACTAACTATAATATGCAATACAAAAATATTGAACGAATTTTTAAAAAATATTGGCCCATTTTGTTAAAAGATGATATACTAAATAAATTCTTATCTAAAACTCCTAAATTCATTTATAAGAAAAATAAGTCTCTTAGGATGAAACTGGTTCGCAATGTCATCGAACCCCCAAAAAAGTTCGATCTGTTTCCAAATTTAAATGGTTTTTTTCCTTGTAGGAAGTGTAAAGTTTGTAGGACTGTAAAAGTTGGTAATAATAAAAAAAGAAAGTCATTCTGCTCTTCATTTTCCAAAAAAGAATATGATATTAAATCCCTGATTACATGTAATTCTACACATGTGATTTATGTTTTAGAATGTCCATGTCATTTGAGATATATTGGGAGAACTGGGAGATGTTTAAAAACAAGAATAGGCGAACATATAAGAAACACAGTAAAAGGATTCGATAAACATAGTGTATCCAAACATTTCAAATTGGTACATAATTGTGATCCGAGCTTACTTACCTTTTATGGGATCGAGATGGTAAAACCCCATTGGAGGGGCTCGGATTTGGTTAATGAGATTTCCAAAAAAGAGACGTTTTGGATTTATGAACTAAATTCCTTGCAACCATTTGGGTTAATTTTTATGCTATTTTAAGTATATTTTTATATAGGCAACTGTTTAAAGATGATATATGGGAGATTGTATGCTTTTTGTACAATTTCTGTATTATTTTTGTATTATTACTAGAGTTCCCCTTTATTTGTGTTTAAAGTGTTACTGGCCCTTTAAGTTCCCTTTTTGAAACACAGTCTTAGAGGGTACTGGCCCGTTATTGTATTCATTTAATTTATTTATTATTATTGTTTATTTAATTTTTTATTTTATTTTTGTTCTCTTGTTTTAAAGTTTTTTTGCTTGTGATGGCAAATATATTGGATACATTGTATATCCTTTGTGGACTCCTGTCATCGATGGGGCGGCTTGCTTTGCTTGATTCCCCATTGATGTCAGCTGTTCGTTTCCTGTGAGTGAATATTTAAGGAGGTTGAGACGTCTCACATCTATCCGCTCCGTGAGGACGTCGATGACGAAACGCGTAGGGCGGGGCTTGATTGATGTGACGTCATTACGTTTTTGGCTGCCAGCTACTGCGCATGTGCTGAGTAGCCTGGCTCGTTTATGTGATTGCTGTTATGCTGTTGATGCTGGTGTCGGCTGGGACACCTCTTGAGTAAGTGCAATGAGTACCTAATAAAGGAATTGGTTTTTATAATATTGCACCATGAAGTCTTTCTGTTTCTCTCGAGTGCTTGGCATTTCCCCCTATGGATACATTTGAAGGTGGTCCTTTACCTATTGGAGAAGTGGATTTTCGATTAACTACAAAGTTTTTCATCCTGTTATTTCGATCGATGAGGATCGGTGTGCTGCAGAGTTTCCGTTTCTGAAGATATATTTATGGATGATCTGCCATTATATTATCAAGGTTTTTTGGTGAAATTTTTCATATTCAGACACTTTTTTTGCACAAAAGTTTTTTGCACCTAAAAGTTTTTTATATTTTTTTGTGGTATTGGCATATATATATATTTTTTTCTGGACTTATGATTTGATGATTTCTTTATATATATTTATATATTTATACACATTTACTAGCGCAAATTATTTATTTGTTGGTGCACTGCAGTACCATTTATATTTATATCCCAAAAACAGCACCACCTGCCTGGAGTTTGCATGTTCTCCCTGTGCTTGCGTGGGTTTCCTCTGGGTACTCCGGTTTCCTCCCACACTCCAAGGACATGCTGGTAGGCAGGGGCGGACTGACCATTTGGAAACTCGGGCGCTGCCCGAGGGCCCGGGGTCAGTAGGGGGCCCCATGAGATGCCCCTGGTACCTTTTTCATAGGCTTTTTTGAGTTTGGGCAAGGACACAGGGGCCCCATGATCCCCTATTGCCCAGGGGCCCCATGAGTTGTCAGTCCGCCCCTGCTGGTAGGTTAATTGGATCCTGTCTAAACTGGCCCTAGTATGTGTATGTATGAATGTAAGTTAGGGACCTTAGATTGTACACCCCTTGAGAGTTAGGGACTGATGTGAATGTACAATATATATGTAAAGAGCTGCATAAATTGACAGTGCTATATAAGTACCTGAAATAATAAATAAATAAAATATTGAATGGCACTCCAACACGCTAAGGCAATGCACCTAAGTTGCAGCATGCTGCAATGCTAGGAAGTGCACTGCATTAGAAAAAAAAGTGTCATGTGCTGCTTTAAAGTGCTGCACATTAACACCAAATATAATGCACGTTAAAAGAAGTAAATGGGTCCTTGGTGAAGTTACCCTTTAATAAACTCCCTGCCCTTCTGACTGCCACCCACCAATCCACTCTCCAATACAGCTATCATCCCTGCTCCTTCATACTGTCAAATGTGTGCTACAGCCCCATGCATATCTATGGGTGAGCCATACTTTGTTGGAGTACTGGAGGCTGCCTGAGTATTACCTATGCACTACCTGCATTTGGAATATTACCTCTGTGCGCTACTTTATACATATTATGGTACCAGGGCATCCTGCGCACCAGAAGTACCTGGCTAACTTACATTGCGTGGACAAATGCACCTTACTGGCACTTCATACCACTCTATTTCAAAAGCTGGGCTATTTGCGCTGGATCCATCCCTTGATTCTGATTGGCTGTTGCTGGCAGTCAATCATCAGCTGAAGGCACATCCCACAATCACACTCCAGGACATATGGAATGTAGCATTTAACTTGCTGCAATTATAGAATAGGGAAAAACCTTCTGCGCTGCCACTACAATACTACGCTAACCCTATAGTCTAAGAAAGCGGCAAGCACCCAACTATATATCAGATAGTGAAGATGCAACATAAAAAGGGGGGGGGGGTGCTGCGCCAACCCCCCCTCCCCCTTTTTTTTAACTTGCTGCAATGCCTTGCCAGAGAAAGAAAGTTTTTTTTGTTTCTTTATTACAGGTACTTATATAGCGCCATCAATTTATGCAGCACTTTACATATTTACTATACATTCACATCAGCCCCTGCCCTCAAGGAGCTTATAATCTAAGGACCCTAACTCACATACCATGGCCAATTTAGACAGGCACCAATTAACCTACCAGCATGTCTTTGGAGTGGGGGAAGCAACCAGAAAGCCCGGAGGAAACCCACACAGGGACAGGGAGAACATGCAAACTTCTAGGTAGTGCTATGGTTGGAGATTTGAACCAACAACCCTAGTGCTGCCAGACAGAAGTACTAACCACTTAGCCACTGTGTTTCTTTGCATCCATTGATGTTGTATCATAGCTCTTGGCTACAAAGATATAAATATGTCAGGTGAAGGTGTTTAAATCCTTATTGGTCCTCTATTCTAAGAGACAAATTTTGCCATCAATCCTTTCCTGCAAACACCCATGGACTCAGACAGTAAAGCAACCATATACCATGGGAGATGCTAACAAAACTAAACTGTCTGATAGTCTGCACACAGAAAGAAAACAATTTACAGACAGTCAGTAGGATTTGAACAGTTTTTTCTATGATAAATGAAAACATCCGTGTCTTTGGTGATTTCTGAAACCTCTGCCCAGACAGGTACATTCACAAAGCTTGATATTCTTTTGAAATGTACTTTTTGTTAAGAAATTAAGTTGTCATCATTTTTCATAAAGTTAAAGGAATGGTTTGAGAAACACTAAAACTTTACAAAGAAAATCTTTCTAGAAGGAAAGGGACATTAATACATTAATGGAATGCTTTTCTTGCTAGTGATAAAGGCTTTGCCAGTGTATGAAGACACATACAATAGTGTCAATTACATACAGCCTCAATTCACCTAGGTTAACACAAAGGATAAAGTTCCTACTAGGTCCTCACTTTTACCATACCCAGTGGGATGATTTCTTCCCCTCTGGCATGGCCAAAACCTGCTCAATCAAAAGCCAGATTTCTACTGCGCTGGTTTAACTACAGGCTCCATAGATATAAATGGAAGCGCTAAACTGCATTCCTGTGTTGTGCAGTGATGGACAATTATATGAGCGATCTGGGCAGTGCACAGGGTCCAATCTCTACAGAGGTGCCTATGTCCCCTGTATTGTCCATGTTGTAATTTGTCACTAAGCACGAACCAAAGACCTCCAAACTTCAGAGTGGCTTTGGGTGTCAGGTGCTGGAATATTCCAGCAAAGGTCCTTTGTGGGTCGTCTAGGTGAAGTGATCTCCTACCCAACATGACACCAATGATGTGCCATTCTTGCTGACCACCCATGGTGGAGGTGCCACTGGCCACTGATGATGGAGCATTTTTTCCTCTCATTGAGTACCGATGCTAAGGCATTTTTCCCTCTCATTGACCAATGACACTGAATTTTTTTCCTTTCACTGGCCAACAATGGTGGCCCTTTTATTCCCACCAATGCTGGAGCATTTTCCATTGTAATGACTACTGATACTGGGACATTGTCCTTTTTAATGTAATACCAATGCTAGGACATTTCTTCTTTGACTGACCACTAATGCTAGAACATTTTTTCCTCCTACTGATGCATCAATGTTTTTTCTTTTCACCAACCACCAGGGCATTTCCCTCCTGAATACCAACATAGGGTTATATTTCTTTCCACTGAGAAACAGATGCTGGAGCATTTTCATCCTAATGACTACTGATTTGAGCATATTTTCATTCCACTGACAATAGATACTGGGGCATTTTTTACTTCCACTGACCAGTGATAATGGTGCATTTTTTACTTCCACTGACCAGAGATACTGGGGCATTTTTTACTTCCACTGACCACTGATGCTCTGGCATTTTTTCACTTCCACTGACCACTGATGCTAGGATATGCTTTCCTTATGTTGACCACTGATGCTCTGGCATTTTTTCACTTCCACTGACCACTGATGCTAGGATATGCTTTCCTTATGTTGACCACTGATGCTGAGGCATTTTTTACTTCCACTGACCACTGATGTGGGGAAATGTTTCAATTCCACTGACCATTGATGCTAGGATATGTTTTCCTTATGCTGACTACTGATGTTGGGGCATTTTTTTTTCACCCACTTCAATGGACCAATTTTTTTCTCTCATTCTAACAACCCATTTTTCCATAAGCACCAGTGAGCACACGTTTGCTAGTTAATTATAAGCAATAAAGCTATGCATCACAAACATTTGAAATTTCACCATGGTGCATCACCAAATATTGACTTGCCCAAAGTTAATGGTGGTCCAGCGGGGTCAAGCACATACTCCTTCTCTGTCCCGTTCAGTGTAACTTTGTCTGTGTGTTTCCTCCTAATTCCGGTATCTACAACAGCTTTTATCTGCCTTTTATTCACAGGTCTGGTTCCTCTTATGGTGCTGACTCCTTTACATGGATCCACAAAAGAGAGGTGCTGCAGCTGGAGATTTTGTAGTATGTGATCTTGCAAAGCCACAGCAGTAAGGATTACTGGCTGCTGATTCCCACTAGTGTTCTAGAATATAAAAACAAAGGAACAGTATATATAAATATACTAATGCAAAAATATCCTGTATATAATATTAATATGTAACATAACTACACTAAAGTGTTTCCTTTGATTATATACTGTGGTGTCTCCATGTCTTAGACCAGGGGTCTCCAAACTTTTCATTCAAAGGGCCAGTGTACTGTATCTAAGACTTTAGGGGGGTCGGATTTTGTTCAGTAGGGGTAGAAAATGTCCCGGGCCCTGCATCAGTGAAAATAAACATGGCCTCAGTGTTGGTGGTCAGTAAAAGGAACAGTATTCCTTCCACTAATACCCATCATTGGTATTAGTGGAAGGAATAGTAACCTTTCATTGGTATCAGAGAAAGAAATAGTGCACCATTGTTGGTGTCAGTGGAAGGAATAATGCCTCATGTCACTGGAAGGAATAGTACTCCGTCATTGGTATCAGTGGAAGAAGTAGTGCACCATTGTTGGTGTCAGTGGGAGGAATAGTGCCTTATATCATTCAGAGGAATAGTGCCCCAAGGGCTGGTTAAAGACTGGCAAAGGAACGCATCCGGCCCCTGGGCCACAGTTTGGAGACCTGTCTTAGACTAACAGGTATATTTATCTAAAGAACTGATTTATATAAAATGTGGTAATGGTACTCAACAGCACACAGCACAAACTCTAAAATACCAAAAGAATTTCAAAGTCTCAAGAACCAACAATACATATCGGGCCATATGTACCAATGCCTTCTTACTAAGAGCAAGAACTACTTTTCTGCAGGCACTGATCAGTGTAAGATATGCCCTTAAAGCCTGAATTTGATCCATGGCCATGGGGAAACAACTCCAGCATTTAGTAAGACCACAGTAATGTACTGTATATGTAAACCATTTCTCCGCAATCCTCTGGTCAATTGATTCAACTGTTTAAATCGAAATTGTTAAACATCAAGAAGAAAGAAAGAGAGGCAGATACACAGCAACGATTCAGGTAACAGACTCCTCCATCTTAGATGTAAGGAGCTCTCTGGAATCTGGCTAAAGTCAATGAAATAAAACTCAAATTAAGCTGACTTAAAAGCCCTGTTTCAAGTTTCCTGGATAGTATCAGCAATTCACCGATTGAACAGATTTTGTAGTTTATACTTTCAATTTAATTTTAATTAACTATTTGATTGTCTTGATATGTTTTTCAGGGGCTGTTTAGCCCCAGTGCATGGGATCCTGGCATTTTAGTAGAGATGGAAGGCAGATGCACCACGATCCAGCCCTGCTGCCGACAGCTTGTTAAACTCTGAGAGGCTAAAAGCTGCAGTGGTTTGATGGTGCACCAAATGGTTTAGCACATATGTGCCCAGGGATGAATGCCTAGAGTGCAAGCAGTCTGCATTCCCAGCATTCATCCTTGGGCATATACTGCCCTAAATGTTAGTCCCACTCAGTGCACCACCCAACCACAGCAGCTCCCAGCCTCTCAGAGTTTTACAGGCCACTGGCAGTTGGGCTGGACGGTGCGCTTGTGCCTTAGGCCCACACCAATATGCCGCGCTCTCATGCACTGGGGCTAAAAGCCCAGTGTGCCTAAGACCTAAGCAGAGTTACAGACTTGGTAAGGAATTAGAATTGTGATAGTCATAAGCACAGGTGTGACCACTTGATGTATGGCGACTAAAAATATGTGGAATCTGTGTTCTTAAAAACTTGCAAAGTCCAGACCAGAAGGATTTGGTGCAATGGCCACCAGTGTGTGTGTGTGTGTGTTTGGGGGGGGGTAGGGACTTTATCATTTTGTAGGTTAAGATGACCTCCTACGTGATAAAAAAAATGGTCTTAAAACCAAGAGAAGACAGTAATGCCATGGGAAGATGGAAATGGAAGAATTAACATCAGCCCGTCTGTTCTGCTGCATTTATGTACAATACGCAAGCACGAGTGTAAAAAAAAACAAAATTATAGTTGTTCTTATCGCAAAAGGAGGAGGTAGGATATGAAAACAAAACAGAGTAACTCTTTACCCTCATAAAAAATAGCAGACATGGAGTGTCCCATAGTGTCATCATTGTTAATGCATATTTACATGTGTGGGAGTGATTTTATTGAAGATATACCTTTGAAGGTTTTGTTACACTTGTAACAGAAACAGATGCTCTGCTAGGCCTTGAACTTAAATGATGAGCCATTCCGTGTCCTAGCTAGCACACGTAAACCTGCAGAAAAAGAAAACATTACACAACGCAAACTCACTTTGTAAATCATTGACAATATGTTTCCCATGCCATAAAATCTAAAGAGCTAATCATGGCTCCAGTATAAATTATAGGTTAGACAAGAGACCCTGGACAAGGTCCTAGAACTCCTTTCAAAATCAGCAAAATAGAAAAGAAAAGTATCAATTGAGCATAAAAAAATTATAAAAAATGGAAATAGGAAAAAATGTTCAGACATTATTACAATATGTATAGATCATTCATTCATAAAAATCAGAGGTAGTCCCAGTGACTAAACAGCAAACAGCTGAATCTAACACTAATGAAGACTTATGGAGCCTTATGAAGGGGAAGCCCTCCATGAAACGTATTCCTGTATCACTGTAACGTCACCATTGGGGCAGAGCACTGGTGACCAGGTCTTAGACGGTGGTTCATCTGAATATAGGACAGACTCTCTTTTACATCGCAAGACGGTGCACTGACTTTGTCCGTGGCCAGAACTAGAAGTCCTCTGCCATGACACCAGATCCTTCCTGCTGCTCTACCACTCTGTGCTCTCTGTTTTTGAGGAAGTTTTTATCAGGTTATTTTATGAGTAAATGCTCCACATTACTACACTATAAGCCTGTTGCACTGCTTTCATCCTTTGTGTTTTCACAAAGTCTATGTGTCTACCTTTTCATAGCTGTAAATCAGCTATGGAATCTCTAGGCAGACCTCCCAACCATCCCGGATTCCATGGGACTGTTCTAGGATTTCAACAAAATCCTGGCTTCCCGCGTGTCTAGGCTGTGTCCTGGAAACCAGTACAGGAACTCGTTCCAGGACTTGGCCCCTTTAATTTACCTTGCAGTGTTGAGGAATATTGTCCCCTGCTAACAAATAAACATTAAGGATCTGGGCAAGCAGCAGCAAGGGTGCTGCAGGAGTTCTGCGGGAACACCAGATAGTGTCAGGCCATCCAGAAACAGAAAAGGAGGGGGCAGTGTGTACAGGGAGGGGCAATGTGCACAGGCAGGGGGCAGTGTGTTTATAGGAAGGAGCAATGTGCACAGGGAGGAAGCAATGTGTTTATAGGAAGGAGCAATGTGCACAGGGGGGGGACAGTGTGTTTATAGGGAGGAGCAATGTGCACAGGGAGGGGACAGTGTGTTTATAGGAAGGAGCAATGTGTAGAGGGAGGTGGAAGTGTGTTTATAGGGAGGAGCAATGTGCACAGGGAGGCGGCAGTGTGTTTATAGGGAGGAGCAATGTGCACAGGGAGGAAGCAATGTGTTTATAGGAAGGAGCAATGTGCACAGGGAGGGGACTGTGTGTTTATAGGGAGGAGCAATGTGCACAGGGAGGGGACAGTGTGTTTATAGGGAGGAGCAATGTGCACAGGGAGGGGACAGTGTGTTTATAGGAAGGAGCAATGTGTAGAGGGAGGTGGAAGTGTGTTTATAGGGAGGAGCAATGTGCACAGGGAGGCGGCAGTGTGTTTATAGGGAGGAGCAATGTCCACAGGGAGGGGGCAGTGTGTTTATAGGGAGGAGCAATGTGCACAGGGAGGGGACTGTGTGTTTATAGGGAGGAGCAATGTGCACAGGGAGGTGGAAGTGTGTTTATAGGGAGGAGCAATGAGCACAGGGAGGCAGCAGTGTATTTATAGGGAGGAGCAATGTGCACAGGGAGGTGGAAGTGTGTTTATAGGGAGGAGCAATGTCCACAGGGAGGGGGCAGTGTGTTTATAGGGAGGAGCAATGTGCACAGGGAGGGGACTGTGTGTTTATAGGGAGGAGCAATGTGCACAGGGAGGTGGAAGTGTGTTTATAGGGAGGAGCAATGAGCACAGGGAGGTGGCAGTGTGTTTATAGGGAAGAGCAATGTGCACAAGGAGGGGGGCGGTGTGTACAGGGAGGGGTAGTGTTCACAGGGAGTGGCAATGTGCAGAGGGAGGGGGACAGTGTTTACAGGGAGGTGGGCAATTTGTGCAGAAGAAAATAGTGTGCAGTTATTTAAATGACTTGGGTTAGTTCCCTGGTGGTGTTTATTTGTTGTTTCTAAAGCCTCATTCACTCAGAGCAAATATACAGGCGTACCTCGGTTTACGAATTTAATTCATTCTGTGGGACTTTTTGTATTGCAAAAAATTTGTAAACCGAAAAGCGGTTTCCCATAGGAATGCTTTGAAAACCAATTAATCCGTTACGGAGGTCAGAAAAAGTAAAAAAAAAAAAAGAGTATTTTATCTGTTCAAAACTCCTTATAAAGTGCACTTTAAAAATATAAATACTGTACAGGGACATGATTAAAAATTATTTAGTAAATGCATTGAAAACCAGTTAATCCGTTCCGGAGGTCAGAAAAAAGTAAAAAAAAATTTTATCTGTTGAAAACTCTTTATAAAGTGCACTTTAAAGGTATAAAGGGACATGATTAAAAAAAAAATTTGTAAATGCATTCAAAACCAATTAATCCGTTTCGGAGGTCAGAAAAAAGTCAAAAAAAGTTTTATTTGTTCAAAACTCGAAAGAGCAGGGCCCTCGATCCCCTCATGTTTTGCATTGTATTGGTATTGTTCTGTCACATGTTCTGTTCCCCTCTGTAATGTTCAGCGCTGAGCGAACTATTGGCGCTTTATAAATACTGTATAATAATAATAATAATAAAGTGCACTTCAAAGGCATAGTACTGTACAGGGACTTGTTTAGAAAAAAATTTTGTAAATGCATTGAAAACCAATTAATCCGTTCGTATTGCGAAAAACATTCGTAAACCAAGGCATTATTTTCAATGGATTTTCATTTGTAAACCAAAAATTACAGGCATTCGTAAATCGAAGTACGCCTGTAATTGTACGCCCAAGGAGGGCTGTGTTTATCAGCACAGGGATGAACAAGTGTTATGTACAACCCCCGTGCAGGTGGTCCCATGCTGTCTATTGGGATGTAGCGGTTGCACGGAGATGGTCTGGATGTGTTCAGGGCCATGCACTTGCATAGATGCCACATTGGGAGCAGTGGCTGTGTCTGTGCAGCTGCTGCATCACAACTGACAGCAATGGGACTGCCTGCACAGGGATGCACAGAACAGCTGTGCATCCCTGTGCAGGTAAACACAGCCCTTCACAGGCATATGGCCTAATCCGACTCTGTTAAGCAATGCTCAGCATTCAGTCTAATTTTTCTAGACCCATATTTTGCATCTCACAAAAGTGTCCCTCATTCGCAAGTCCTAAAGTTGGGAGGTATATCAAAGACACTATTGCCTCTGAATTCTGGTCCTGCCAGCTTCAGAGTGAGATTTAGTGATGTCATTATTGTTGCTGTGCGTTGTGACATGGAGGGCTGCTGTTAAAAATCACGGAGCCCGTACAGCCTAGATGAGAGGGCCCCCCCAAATATCAAAACGATATTTTGACTAAAAATGCGCTAAAATTAATGTTAGTGGACACAAACATAACATAACTTACTAAAGTCCTGCTAAATCAAAAAGAGAAAACTGTACTGAGTTAATAAAGTTAAGTGTGTGACTGAGGTCTTGGGGCTCATTCACATAGGTGCTGTGGCCTGTATAGTGTGAATAAGTGTTTTTTTGTGGTTGGAGCTGTGTGTAGGCACCTTATGGAATGCTATGGGGATGCAGCAGCTTTATGGACACAGCCTCAATCCCTAATTTGACAGCCTTGTGGATAAGGGTGTATGGCCCCCAAACAAAGACACTGTATATACATTTCTCAGTCCAGGCAGCTGCACTGCACAATGAATGAATAGAAACCTCTCTGTACAGAGGCTCCTATTCATTAATAAACTGAAGCATAGCAAACACAGTTTACTATGCATCAGTTATGATCAGTACCGGTACCGATCACTCATTGTGGTCATTCAGGAAAGGAAGGGGCCAATGAATGATTACAGTATTTACCAACCCTTCCCCTGCTCTCCATCCTGAAACATCCCCCATGTGCCTGCCACAGGCGGCGGGAGAGGATGGAAGCCGGTAGCGCTTCGTGTTGGAAGGGGGCACACAGAGATTCCCAGGCAGCAGGCGAAAGAAAATGGTACACAGGGAGAGTGATCAGTGTGGCGGTGGGGGGGGGGGGAAATTACTGTAACCGATCCCCTGCATGGCACTGTCTGCAGCAGCTGAAAGCCAGCAAGAGGGTGAGGAGATGCCGTATTTCAGCTGCTACAGAGAGAGCCATAGAGGGAATAAGTTTCAGTAATCGCCCCCCCTCCCCCTTACTCCAATCACTCTCCTTGCCCACATCCAATTCCCCTTGCTGCCTTGGCTCCACTGTTGACCTAGGCCCCATACAAGAGGACTGGTGGTACCCCCTTACCAGTGACCCTTGTGGCATGAATAATCAAGCCCTATTCCTCTAGTAAGTTGGCTGCTTCCCCACAGCGACACAGTACAGAACATGGTGTGGGAAGTCCATGATGGGGAAAGACCAGGTGCAGGGAGACCACAGGAAATACCAGTGACTAGCGATGTCACCATCTCGCCTCTCCATCTCGTCCAATCAGATAATGCCTTGTATTAACAAAAAATAAATACTATGCATTCCATGAATGGTGGCAATGCCAAACATGTTACCACCTATTGTCAGTATTGTAATTGTAGAGGGGAAGCTGCTCTCACAGAACCCAGAGGATTGTGGCTTTCACTGTATGGAGTGCTGACTACTACAGTGATTGTCGGCTTCCCCAGCGGCCCCTCTGGTATGGGATATGTACTGTATAGTTACATTGTGCCAAGCTGAACCAAAAAAGATCACTTACACTGGTGTGGTCCTCTGAAGATCAACAGTAAATTGCTTATTAAAGGGCATTAAACAGAAGGTGAGAAGTTATGTCGCCTCCTCACCGCCAGTTTTAACCCCTAAAAATGCATACCACCAATCAGGGGGAATAATTTTTGCATGTACATGTGTACACTCCTCTCCACTTCCTTTGCAGCTTATGTGGCAGCAATTTTGGGTGGGGGGTGATAAAAACACAGAATACGTCAGCAGCGGCTAGGGGTTTCACAAGCTGACTGTTGGTTTTGAGTTGGAAGTAATCTGGCAGTTCTTACCACATACTAGCACATTATAACAGATTTACCTTACAAATGGAGCCCTCCAGTGACGCCATGTTAGTGCTGCTGGCACTTTTTTTTTGCCCGGTCTTCCTTCCAAGACTGCACTCTCCAGCCGTTTGAATAGGAGGCCGCGATGATGTCACTCCTGCACCTGCGCACAGGAGTCACCAAAGCAGCTTGGCACTTTCTGCATCTATGGCACACTCAGTTCTCCCTCCATGCAGATTGTACTGCGCATGCGCCACTTATTCTATCGGCTTAAGCTGATACCACTATGTACTTAATGGTGCAAGTTCCAGACGTATCAAAGGCACCTACAGATAAGAATTTTTATAGTCTAATGCAAGCCATAGACGGGCCGTTGCCGTTGGTCGGCCCTGGTGCCGATGCTGCCACCAATATCCACGAAAAACGGCCATTTTTTGTGGATTTTCCAGCATGACCGATAAAAAAAAAGAGAAGATCCACAAAAAACGGCCGACGGGCTGGCACCACTAACGGCATGAAAATCGGCTGATTTTTCATGAGGACGCAAGTTCGGCCGATAAACGACCCGTCTATGGCCTGCATAAGGCTCAGTACACACTATTGTGGGTGTTTTATCAGGTGCTGCAGCCTAATTATTTGAATGGGCTGCTGTGCCTGTGTTTCTTGCAGAAAAAAGTGCATGCATGCAACTTTTTAAAAACGTGGCCCTGCGGTTCCTGAACCCACAAATGCACTGTGGGCTGAGATGTGTGGGGGTGGCATTCAGAATGAATGCCTGTCTCATAAGCGCAGCGTGATTTGGCTGCAGGTGCGGAAACAGATGCGATTCCTGCACCCGTAACCAGCCCGCACACTGCGGGCAGGTGTAAACTTAGGGTAAGGCTGCTTTCACGCTGATCTGGGTTTTTTTTTTTTTTAGATTTTTGCGCTTAAAAAAAAAACGCAACACCATTAAATCCTATGGAGCTCTTCACACTGGTCAGTTGCGGGTCCGCTGTGTTTTTCAAAGTTCTGCCTGCTGCATTTTTGGTGCAGTAAAAGTAAAAAAAAAAAAAGCCACAAAAACGCACCTCCCTATTGAAATGAATGGGAAACAAATAAAAAATGCTGCAAAAGGAAGGAAAAACTCAATTGCAGTTGCATTTTTGGTGCGTTTTTTGAGTCACGGGTTTTTTTTTCACAGGTTCAAAACACACCGGAAACACAGCAAAAACACATATTCACTTTACCACGTTTCTTTTCAAGGGACCAGTGTGAAAGTAGCCTTACCTGTAGGATGAAGTCAAATCAGTGACTTTAATGCTGCTTTAAAGCGGTAGAAAACTCCATAAAAAAAAAAGACCTCCTGGAAGGTAAAGGCATAATGTGCTAGTATGTATACTAGCACATTATGAAGGACTTACCTTGAAACGAAGCCCTCCAGCGGCATGCTGTCACGGCTCCCCTTGGCTTCCATCTTCACCCGGTCTTCCTTCCGGGTTCACGAGCTCTGGAGTGACATCACTCCTGCGCATGCGCGCGGGAGTCCTGGGCCACGGCACAGTGCTCTGAAGGAACGGCACAGATATCAGAAAGGGCTAATAACTCCTAAACGGTTCACGCTTAGCACATATTAATTTTACCTACAGGTACGATTTTATTGATTTTTACCTACAGGTACGATTTATTATACGCTTACTTGTAGGTAAAATGATTCAAGAAGAGTTTCCTATCACTTTAGTCCTCATGCACACGGGATGTTTTTACAGCGGCTGTTTTTGGCTTTTGATGGGTTTTTCTACAGCCAGTAAGCCCCCCAGCATGTTATCCTATGTATCCATGCACACATAGACTGTAATCAACATTTTTTGGCTGGAAATAAAAAACAGGACTGGTGGGTCTCTAGAGGAGTTTGTTAGCTGTAAAAATGCTCTAACACTGAAAAACGCATCAAAACGCAGTAAAATGTCGCAAACCGGCGTTTCTGGACTTTTTTTGGTTAAAAAATGCAAATGCAGAAAAACGCCACTAAACGCTAATGTAAAGATGCTAAAAAAAGCTGAGAACCTCCTGTTTTTAACGTGACTTTAGGTACAAGATGTATATAATCTCCCTAAGATCTAAAAGTATTCTAACAATGGAGGAAAAAGACAGAGGGGTTCTAATTCTATCATAGGGACTGTCCCTTTAAGAGGCAGCTGGTTAGATAGCCGCACTAAAGCAGAGAGCAGGATTATTAGTCAATAAAAAAACAGATGAGATTCAGACCCTCCATAGAGGCTCCGCACACATCACACATGCAGGGTCTCACCACAGCCCACCTTCTCTGTCCAGGTGACGGTACACGGGGATGGTTGCCCAGCAACCAAAAGTAAACAGGAAGAGGCACTATTCTCCAGACGCTGGCACTAGCTCCCTGGGAAGACCCGCCCTTCAGTCACGTGGTGCAGCACGCTGCTGGCTGGAGAGCAGCTGAGAGATGGATGGATTGAGCTGTGCACTGTCACTAGATCGGTTTATCCTGATCAGAGACGTAATAGATTATATGTATTTATATACCATGGTGTATGGCTTTGTACCTGGAAATATTTATAAATGAAGATCAGGAATATTGTGTGTAGTATGACAGTCACTGGCTTTGTGTACACAATGGCAGCTTTCCAGCAAGATGAAGTCCTGTGCACATAGGTGTTTAACATACAAATACCATGTGCTCATATCAGATGTCTGCACTTGTATGGAGAAAAAAAATACAAACTGATCTCCAACTAAACCTGTCACTGTGTCCAATCAGGGAGAAGTGACAGGTTCTCTTTGTTGCTCACCTTCTACCTAAAGGAACTACACTGCATCTGAAATCCAAAAACACCATTTAATTCCTTTTCATATTCATAACAAACTCCCCCGTCCATCCATGTTTTATTTTGCTGAGAAATCACTTTGTAAACCAACCCCTGGGATTTCTGTCAGTGGCCATCTTAAGTAAGGGCAGATGATTCATGTAGCATTTACTTTCTGAAATCCATCTGCCCTTAGCTCAGGTTTGCAGACAGGAGGGTGTGCTTAGCTGAAAAAACCCTCCTCCTGAGGACTCTAAGGATGTACATTATTTGCCTACACATGGAAAGTAGGAAGTAACTGAAGAAATGTAAAAACAAAAGTAAAACATAAATATAATATACCTCCCTATCTATTTACTAATACTAGCAGCATGAGGATTAAAACTAGTCTATGTTGCTAGAGAGAGTGGAGTTCTACTTTAAGCTGGCTATAGATGGATCGGAAATCAGCCCGTGCAGCAGGGACTGGCTGAATTTCGATCCATATATGACTGTTCCCTCTTGAGGGAAGTTTCTCTAACAATCGATTTCTGTTGAATGGGACTTTTGTAAAAAGTTAATTCAATTTGTGCATGCAGCCAATCAGCTGATCTAAACTGATCATCTGATTGGCTGCATGCACAGATTGAATTAAAATCTGACACTGGGAGAGTCCCGCTGTCAGAATACAATAGCACAACAGGGAGGTTTCCTCCATCCACCTCAATCGTTTCTTTTTATCTGCCAACTCACACCCCATAACCATCCCGTTATCCCATAAAATGTTAATTGAAGCCCAACAATCATTCTCTGATATCTAGAACATAAAATGTGTATAAAGGGAAGAGACACATGCCCTTTCACACAGCACAGACGAACAAAGCTAAGGCTGTCAACCACAGGCTTTCTGGCAATCCCCCCACCACCACATCTCATTTTTTCTCTTGGTGTCAGGAAAACTGGAAACACAGCAGACATAAATGACACTTATCCCTGGTTCACACTAATGAAAATTGTCATGCGATTTGACCATTCAAATCGCATGACAAATAGCATGCAATGATCAGCAATGGAACCGTCGGAACAAATCACACCGATTAAAAAAGTAGTTCCTGCACTACTTTTGCCAACTTGGGGTATGACTTGTGTAGCACCCTCCTAGGTAGCTAGGGGGAGCTAAATGCTTATTTTTTAGTTAGAGACTGAGTAGCAGCCTGGAGGAATACTCAAAGGGGTCAAATTTCAGTCAGGGCTGAGAGGCTCTACATACCAGCTCTCTGGAACTGCCCCCTGATCTAGAGACTTGGAGAAATCTCTAGAAATAAGTGGGCAGGGGTGAGGAGTGGCTGGTCTTCAGGCTCAAGGGATCCTGGCCAATCCCCAAGCGGGAGGTTTGGCATGGGGTCAGGACAGCCCTTAAGAGTGGCCGAGCCAGCTCAGTAGCAGGAGACTTTGGGTGGAAGATGGAGTGAGCAGGATGGGGTCCAGGAGAGGGGCCTACGTATAGGCAGAGGATCTGGAAAGGAGTATCTCTCAGCCTCACTGTCCCCTGAGAGAGGACTGCCTCGGAAGTGAGGAAGGAGCCAGCCCAGCATAAAGCCTAAAGGCAGCCACCAGCCCACAAGCTTTCAGGAGAGACTAAACCCACACCTGCTGGGCCAGATAAGGGGAAAGGGCATGGGAAACCTGACTAGCTCACATCTGGGACTGCTTTCATTTAATGTGGCAACTTCTTGGACCTCTTGGCCAGAGATTCCCCCAGGCAGCCACGTGGAGAGGAGATTTCATCTGGGGTATGAGGTTGTACACATGGAGAGGCTGGCTAGCACTCCAAGATGAGAAAACCTTTTCTGGCTACTTGTACATAGTTCCACAAAGTTGGCCTTGGTTTTACAGTTCCTTGGGCATCCCATGTATCCCTCATCCCCATCCAAGTTATCATCCCCTTATAAAAAAACGAATTCAAGGACTGTTTACTGTCTCTGGAGTGCATGTCTAGAAGGAAATGTGTGTTGTTTGGCTGTGCAGGAC
Source organism: Staurois parvus (assembly GCF_062004578.1). Classification (NCBI taxonomy): domain Eukaryota; kingdom Metazoa; phylum Chordata; class Amphibia; order Anura; family Ranidae; genus Staurois; species Staurois parvus. The sequence goes on along the minus strand of NW_028317801.1, from coordinate 5,322,354 downwards.
TATAGGGGGACCCAAATGTCTAGTGACTCCTAAGGAGGTAGGGGAGGGAAAAAAATCTATTGGACTTTTTAGGCACATAAACTCAGTACACAAGAAGTAAAAACAATGTTGCTTTATTGACATGTCACATCTAAAATGTATCTTGCATATAATTAAATTTGAATTGCACAATTGGAACACAGCATGTCTCCCCCCACCAACCAAACATTACAAACCAATTCCAAAAAATATTGGATGAAGATGGTAGATACAGTATACTGCTTTCAGAGGGTGGGGAATATCCAAGCTGTGTGAAAAACGCCCAACATATTTTGCGCCAGGAGTTGCTTCTTCAGGGGCTAGCAACGCATCTGAAAGATGAACAAACTTAAACAGTAATCATGTATAAACCTAAACAAGAAATACAGCATAGGTACTGCCTATCAGGCACTTACATAGTTAGACAGTGTGTATTGTATGGTGAGGAACTCCCCAATGCAGCAAACCAGGTCCCCCCGGCCGACCAAAAATGAAAGACCCCACTGTTGGGCATGGGGGCGCCTCAATTATGCAGTGGGCACACAGAGAACCCCACGGAACTCACAGGCATTCAGCAGATGAAAGATTAAAATCAGGGGTGCAAGTTTAATTTTATACATGATTACTGTTTAAGTTTCTTCATCTTTTACATGCGTTGCTACCCCCTGAAGAAGCTACTCCAGTTGCGAAACATGTTGGGCGTTTTTCACACAGCTTGGATATTCCCCACCCTCTCAAATAAGTGTACTGTATCAATAGCGTCAACATAATAATCCAGCTAGTAAGGATTAGTAGTGTAAAACAGAATAGGCCTAATAAAGCACAATGTGAAATGTAAATTAGTGGTGTCTTAAATGGGCAACCCATCTAGTATTACATAATAAGCTAAAACACTCAAAAAAGAGTTACTTCTATGAATGAAGCGACATGTCTATTATATAGACCTGAGGGGCACATATAAACAACCACTCGCTGTAAGGTAAAAAGTCAAAAGGCCCTCAACTACTCCAAAATAGGTTAACTCCACTATAGGGCATGGGGACCAATTGGCCTGAAAAACAAAGTACCCCCATTAATACGACTCCCCTCTCAACTATCACCTCCCAAATAACCTATAATTATCATCATTGCAACTACACAAGAATTCAATGTACTGGTTGCCAAAGAGAAAGTGCGTAGTCTAAAGAAGCCATGAGTTAGCCTAATCAATCTATATTACTGGTTTGTCTCCTCAAAACTTGTGCTGTGGCTGAAGAGTGTGTTTAGTTCCAAGTCCCCACAGAAGCTTGCTGTTTTAAATATACTGAGCAAGTGTTAATACATCAGGATTCACCTGTATGGTAAAGACTTTGTTGAAGTGTTGTTTTCTTCTATTGCAGTGTTCACTGGAAGATTCTGCTTAAAGGAGACTGTGCTATCCTGCTACCACTGGATTACAAATACTCTCCCATGCAGAGAGTGAACGCTCTTCCATTGATTAAAGGGCCCCAACATTGAGAGACTTCAAGTTTCATCTCACTGGCCAGTGGTTAGGTAGGACATTTCTGCTCTAGATAGTACTGCTATAGCAAATGTCAATAAGCTGCTAAATCTCATTAACAGTTATTGTTTCATGTGTCAATGTCACTCTCATATGTCACCCTAGTCAGTGTGATACTAGTCAGTTTTTAGAGTCTTTGGCGAGTGAATTGTGACTTCTTACTAACTGTGTTATGCAAAGTGGTATCTGTGTTTTATGTACATTACCCGTGTTAAATCAGCTAGTTCTTTTTCAGGGTTTGTCTTCTTCAATAAAACCCATAAAAAATATTCTCAGTGTGTCGAAGTGTTCTGGGTATAATTGGAGGTGTCACCAGATTCAGGTGGGAGCTGAACCTATATATCTAGCCAAGTTCCACCCAAGGGTGTGCTACAAAAGCAACATTGTTTTTACTTCTTGTGTACTAAGTTTATGTGCCTAAAAAGTCCAATAAATTTTTTTCCCTCCCCTACCTCCTTAGGAGTCACTAGACATTTGGGTCACCCTGTAGTCCTGCACAGCCAAACAACACACATTTCCTTCCAGACATGCACTCCAGAGACAGTAAACAGTCCTTGAATTAGTTTTTATGGATTTTATATTAATTCTTGTGTACTGAGTTTATGTGCCTAAAAAATTCATTATATTTTTTTTACCCTCCAATTTTCTTCAATTGGGATGTGGCACTATGACATTTTCTGGTTTATGACCTCCTACCACCCAACAGTTGCCCCAATTTCTCCTCTTTTCCTAAGGAGGTAGCGCTACACAGTGTCCTCTGACTTTGAAATTGTGCGACTTCAAGTGAAGTCACACGATTTCAAAGTGTGATCCAGTGCGCAGCTGGGCTTAGTACTCTGGATTGAGACAAGTACACACTATAGAGGGATATGCTTTGTTCATATTTTATGTCGGAGGTTTACAACTACTTTAAGCCACACCCCTTGACCCCATGTCATTTGAATAATGACAGTCACATGGTGGAATGATAATATGGTACAGCAAAACAGCCCTGCTTACCAGATGATGGTGTATTCCTATAATATCCTTCCAGTTAATATGACATGATACAGCAACACAACCATGCCTCCATATTCAGGGATTATCAGATGACAAGATATTGATATTACACCATGATTGTCACTGGTATACAGTATAGTAGTGTATTAGTAGTACCAAAAACATGACCGCCCCACCATCACTTGAACCAAACACAAGCTCTGGGCCTAGTACTGGCAACAGGACAGCTTGACTCCATTCCCCATGCTATTGGTGTCCATGGCAACAGCAGTGCCCATCACAGATACAAAGGGGCTGAACTTGTGTTGTGGTCGTAGCTCTACCAAGTAGAATAGACAGCTTTTGATGACATCAGTGAGCAATCTCTGATCGGCCCACAGTTGCCAGAGACACAATGCAATGACCATCCTGTCATAAGTGATCCTATAGAGTGGAACTGAACCTCTTATACTGTATCTTGGTCTTATCACACCAGAGTACAGAGTCTGAGTAGTCTTCTTCTTTTTCAGCATGGGCCCTGCCAATTTCTAGGTGGGCTTTTTTGTGCATGGGCTTTAGAAGAGGCTTCCTTATGGACGACACCCATGCATTCCTCTGCAGTGTACACCGTATTGTGTCCTGGAAAACAATCACCCCAGCTTGGCTTTCTAGATCTTTAGCTAACTGCAGTGAACTTGCATGTCGATTTTCTTCAATCCTTCTCATCAGAAGACGCTCCCGTCGAAGTGTTAACTTCTGTTGATGGCCTGGAGGTCTCTGTGAGATGGTTGCAGTTCCATCCTTAACTTTTTGTATCACTTTTTCTACAGTATTCTGACTGATTAAAGCTTTGCTGATCTTATTGTAGCCTTCACCTTTCTTGTGTAAAGAAATTATTATCTTCCTCGGGCCTTGTGACATTTCTCTTCCATGTGGTGCCATTGCTGGCAACATGAAATGGGAAGGGGTTTTCTTTGTTAAGTAACGCCTTTTTATAATCAGCTGTCTGCTGGACACCTGTTTAATGAATAATTAGACTCATCTGTAGTTGAATTCTTGTTAATTAGGATTTTGTTGTCTAAAATTTAGCTTTGCTCCTAAGACTTTCATTGGGGTGTATTCAGTTTTCCTACATGGTCTTGAATTAATTTGTTAGGAAAAAAACTTTGTGTGAGCAAGTTAACAAAACCTGCTTGCAATCAATGGCCTGCATTTGTGGGAGTATTTTGTAGTACAGTGTCCCATTTCAAATGTTGATTCTGAAAGGAAAGTAAAGGTTTTCCGACAAATCTGTTGGGGTGTACTCATTTATGCTGAGCACTGTATATATATATATATATATATATATATATATGTACATACTGTATAGGACAAACTGTACTCCAGGGCCAATAATTCAACAAATGTAGTTATATATATATATGGGATACATTTTTAAACATAAATACTTGTGTTATATATTTAAATCAATTAAAAGGTTTAGAACCACCCATTCAAAGACTTATATTAATCTTCATGTCATTACAACCAATACCCCAAAAAACAAGACCATATGATGATAAAATATGATGAGAGTAATAATGGTAATGGTAATAATAATAATACTGATGACACATAATATATCATGTGAAATATGCCTCCCCCCACCATATTGATTGTTACTGATGTCCCCAGTACACACCAATTCTCTTAGATCACACTTGAACACAGGAGCCCAGTATCCGGTCTCTTCCACCAAATAATACAAGGCAGAAAACTGAAACCCCACAAACAATCCATATTTAAGGGACCGGCCCATGACAATGAATGGCATTTTGTGAGAAATGCAGGCATTGCCTTTTCTATGCGCTAAGGTACATTGCTGCTTCTCCAATTTTATTGGTCTAACCAAGCGCACCACTGTGTACAAAAATGTGCCAATGTCTTGTGAGGTTTCTCTCCATTTACCAATGATCAGATGTAATATTATTCTGTGTGATAATAGATATAGGACTACATCATCACCAGAACCCACAAAGCTCTAACACCAGTCTAAAGAGCTCTATTTTCAGTTTTAACGTTTAAAAAAAAAAGGTCATATGGCTAGTCAGCTTAGGGCTTTTCAACCGGGGTGTCTCTGTGTACAGAGAGAAGGGAGAGAGAAGGGAGAGAGCACATCCCACACCTCCTCCCGACTCTCTATTCCTCTATGCTGTTATCTGTACTCTTGCCAGCAAAACTGAAAGCTGTGCAAGCTGCCCGCCCCTGTCCTACAAACCTATGATGTCATTGGTTGCTAAAGGCAGGTCGGGTAGCCCGCACAGCTTTCAGTTTGTAAGAACGTGCTAACGGGGTACCATTGAATGTATTTCTGCTGTTGTATTAAATTTACTGTGTTGCTATGTAGTTAGTTTAGATTGCCTGGGATTGGAAGGGGTTACCTGTACCACAGATCTTTCTTGGGTTTTCTTGGGTCCTTCACCTGGAGTAGGTCTTTAAATACTAGGAAGGGGCTCAGGAGAGGCTCTTCTTCCACATGGGATTACAAAGGAAGGACTGTTGCATCATTTAGTCCTTTTTAAGGGGTGCATGAAGGTACATAGCGTATCCAAAGAATGGTGCCTGTAATACACACATTGGGATGAAGAGGAGAAGCTACAGAGTCATCAAGTAAGGGTTAGCCATGCAGAAGAGTTGGCAGGAAGTAATGTCTAAACATGGGGTTTGCTTTGGATAATGTCAGGAAGCTAGTGCAGACAATGCTAATTCTTCTGCAGCTACTGCTAATTCTTCTGCAGCTCATGCTAATTCCCGTGAAGCTAATGCTTGTTCACGTGTACAAGCACACAGACAAGCCCAGGCTAATATCCAATGTGCACTGACATGTAGATGCATGTAGATCGGCGTGCACATCTTCACGCATTGGTGCCAAGCTGCCTATTCAAAAGAGACTCTGCTGTGTACTAATCGCTGGATGTTCTTCGGTTTCCTGTTACCCGTGTTCCTGTGTTCCTGCTTGTACTGACTGTCCTGACCTTGCTTTGTGGATTCCAGATTCTGACCTCGGCTTGCCTTAGATTACTCTCTGTCTGATCTCCTGTTGCTGACCTCGGCTTGTTACTGGACCTCGCTCTGCTTGCTAACCTGGTACTGACCCCGGCCTGCCTCCTGACCATGCTGCTGTCTCACTTTATATGACCCTGGCTCACATTGACTACATCCCTGACCATGGCAATAATCTGCTATTAAGCTATTGGCACCGAGAGGGAGGAAACGGAACATTGCACCGGCAGGACACTAAAGTGAGGAGCTCCCAATGCGCCTGTTACCTACCTTAGCATAGGAGCCGTGGCTCTTTGAAACCCCCCGCCTGGCTTGTTCTTCTCCTCGGGGCCGTATGTGTGGAGTGAGGAGGCTCTGATCTCCTCTGGCTGTGTGGGAGCAACTGTCGGAGTGCAGAGAGGTGGACGCTGGGAGCATCCATGTGACCGCCGCAGGGAATCCCGGGAACAGCCGCTCGCTGTAGAGGAGACGGGAGCACTCTGAATGGATGATAGCTCCTGGGTTCCCCGGATCTTTGGATATAGTCGGTGACAGTTGGGGTCCGTTTGTGTGAGGACGACGGGTTGCCCCAGAAGAAGCTCTGCACAGAGATTTAGGAGATTGGAGCCTCGATTTCCACAGAGGGCGACCCCTCCATACCATCAAAAGACCCCCCTCTGAACAAAACAAACCACCTACACAGCAGAACTTCGAACAGGGGAAGAAGATACAGTAAATGTTGATGTCCTGTATTCTGAGAGGGAAGGGTGAGTGACTATTATTAATGGTGAAATATAATGTTTGTACCTTAAATTTTCAACTATTGAACTTATTGAAAGGGGTGGACATTAATAATAAAAAGGAAAAGGAGTGGGGTCACCCAGTGGGAACAAAGGAGAAAGGAGTGAGAAGATAATATGCAAAATATCCATCTATAATATGATGGGATATATAGGCCCAGGGAGGAGGAAAACACCTGTATGAAGTTTTAATTGAGGATAATTTGGAAGATATCATTGTGGATTGGACTTGGAAGGAGAAACTACTAATAATATGAAGAGTAGATCTGCAAAAGGGGAGGGATAAAAACAACTCAAACAAGCTCGATAAGAAAATATTTGCCCCCCCAAGGAGAAAAGCACTGAGGGACATACCCCTGAGAGACAACAGGGAGCAAGGAGAAGTCATGAGATGAGAAATAACACCGGAGACCAAACTAGACTGTCATTGGGAGGATCAAATCTGAACCAGATTAAAGAATCAATAAATATTGAAAGAGAAATAGATCTTAGAAACACTGAAGAACAAGGGCTAAGGTTGCAAATCCCAACAAAAATGTCTATAGCAGAGATGTTGGTGAAACTTGAGTATTCTATAAAAAACGAAATGGCTGTATTACACAATGATCTGGGACAAGTCTTGTCGCGAGTTGAAGAAACAGAAGGAAACTAGAGAAACACGCACAAGTAATTATTAAGTTAGAAGCACAGATGGAGGATATGCGAAGAGAGCAAAGCATAGCATATAAATTAGAAGATCAAGAGAACAGAGATAGAAGGAACAATTTGAGGATCAGGGGTTTGCCAGAAGCAAAATCAGGAGAAGACCTATGGGATGAAATGAGAAACATATTTAATCCAGTAATAAGATGACCACTGACAGATCATTTGAAAATAGATCGAGTACACGGGATTAAGCAACCTCAAAGTGTGGCACTAGATGCCCCTAGAGACGTGATTGTGCGATTTTCTCATTATGAAGATAAAGCAAACATCTGGAAGAAGTTATGGGGAATACCAGCAGTAAAACATGGAGAAGCGAGTCTGCAAATCTTTGCTGATATAGCACCAGAGTCATTGGCTAGAAGAAGATCTTTGAAACCATTATTAGAATTAATCCACAAAAAGAATGTCCGATACAGTTGGGGCTTTCCACCATGCCTGATCGGGTGGAAAGACGGAAGATCAGCAATACTGAGATTCCCAGAGGACTTAAGTGTTTTTTGTGACATACAGAAAATTCATATTCCAGGATGGTCTGAAGGGGTTAAGGAGAGTGTAGATTTAGGAAGAGATAAGTGGTTTTTAGTCCCCAAATAGTCTCTCCTTCTATCCCCCCCTTTTTTTTTTATCCAGCAGGTGGTAGGTGGGGGGAAGGAGGGGGGGGGAGAGAAGTGTATATATATATATATATATATACACTTATATATATGTATATATATATGTATATGTATATATATATATACATATATATATAAATTTTTTATTTTTTCTTCTCCTCTCTCCCCTTCTTGCCCTCCTTTTTTTCTTCTTTTCTTATATTAAAAACAGGACATCAGGAAGCTCAATATGCCATGCATTTGTATTGGAGGTTTGGGAACAGTGTTCTGGATAGGTATACGTGTTTTGAGAAAAACCCCAAAGAGGAATCGATTGTGGGATTATACCACTTCAGATTCCGGGGCTTGGATATGGGCCAAAGGAAGTTAAAAATAGGGATGGGTGACGGGAGGGGGTGGGTGTAAGTTGGGAAGAGGGCTTTGAGGATTGGGGGGATGGGTGATAAAGGTCACTCTGAAGATATTTTCTTGTTCCAAATTTCATATACCTGTGCTTCTTTAAGTTGGTATTTAGATGGAGGAGATAGTTAACAGTAAGAATAATCACAAGAAATTTTATGACATATAATGTGAAAGGTCTGAATACTCCGACTAAAAGGCATAAAAATCTTAAGGAAATCCATCAACAGTCCATTGAGGTAGTGTTTTTGCAAGAGACATATTTATTACAGGATACAAATGTCAAACTATATTCCAAACATTACCCAATGTGGTATTATACAGATTCACCAATTAATCATACAAAAGGGGTTGCAATTGGGTTGGCAAAAAATGTAAGATTACTATGGAAGATAGACTAGTTGATCCAGAAGGTCGTTTTTTTGTTTTTGAAAGGGAAACTACAAGGAATACAATGCACACTAGCAAATATTTATTGCCCTAATAAGAACTCAATGACATACCTAGAGAGCTTGTTAATAAAACTTCTAAACTTTAAGAAGGGTTACTTGATTGTAGCAGGAGATTTTTAATTTTTGTATGGACCCTTTGATGGATACTTCATCGCGCGCGCGGAGAGATGGAGGTAAAAATCTGAAGTCAAAAAATGTTACATCAGTGTCAACTGATGGACTCGTGGAGAATTAAACACCCAAGAGATAGAGATTATACCTTTTTCTCACTGGCGCACGGGATGTACTCAAGATTGAATTACATAATGATAGAACACAGTCTTTGGTAAAGCCCAAAATTGAGGCAATGTCTCTATCAGATCACGCACCTGTTATAACAAGATTAAGGTTGAAAGGGGAACAAAGTGGAGGTAGTACGTGGAGATTAAACGAGACACTTATACAAGATGTCAAGATGGAAAAAAGAATATAGAGGGAATTAGAGGAATATTTTACACTCAATGAGACAGAAGAGGTCTCCTTTGCTACTATCCGGGAAACGCGTAAGCTATGTATTAGAGGAATCCTGATCTCAATGGGGACTGAAAAGAAGAAAGAACTGGGAAAGAAAAAAGTTTATTAATTGGGGAATTACATGATTTAGAACAACTACACAAGGAGAAAATAGAAATAGAGATACAACAGAAGATAACTCAAAAAAGAGAAGAGTTAAAAGATTTAATGGAACTGGAAACGAGAAGAGTCTTTAATATGGTTGTAAAAGAGAGATATCAGTGGGGGAATAGACCAGGAAAATACTTAATGAGAAGATTGAGGGAATCTTTTCCCTCAATCTTCTTTAATGAGAAGATTGAGGGAAAATAGGTCAAGAAATTATATATAGAGAAAATCAAATGGTACATTCAACCACTGATATCGCTAAAACGTTTCACAAATATTATAGTAATCTATATGAAATAAAATCTAAAAACCCAAAAGAATTAGAGGAAGAAAGAAGGAAAAAAAGACAGGCGTACTTAAAAGAGGCTGGACTACCTAGGCTAGAGGAAAGGAGATTAGCAGTATTAGATAAATCTATATCACAGGAGGCAATTTACACAGCACTTAAGAGTACAGCTGCAGGAAGGAGCCCTGGACCAGATGGATATATGTTGAGATATTATAGGAAATTTAAAGAGCAACTTGTGCCTAAGATGTGTATGTACATGAATGCATTAGGAGAGGAAATGGAAATGAGAGTCATTGCAGGCATATATTACAATTATACCGAAAGAGGGGATTGCTATTAAATATTGATACAAAATTATACAAAATTATATGCAAAGGTTTTAGCAAATAGGATGAAAGAGTTGATACCGGAGTGGATTCATTTAGATCAGGTGGGTTTTATTCCAGGGAGAGAGGGAAGGGATAATGGGTTGTGATCATTATTGCTTTTGCAAAAAAGTAAGAAAGAGAATCACCTGGCATTAGTTCTATCAAATGACGCTGAAAAAGCCTTTGATAGGGCAGATTGGGGATTTATGTTTGACACATTGGAAGTTTTGGGAATTGGACCTAAAATGATGCAATGGATTAAAACGTTATATAGTTTCCCAACAGCAGTAGTCAAGGTTAATGGCTCGATGTCACAACCCTTTAAAATGTACAATGGAACTAGACAGGGATGTTCACTTTCTCCCTTACTTTTTGTCATATCATTGGAACCGTTATTGGCAACTGTACAAAGGAATATAGATGTAAATGGAATTTTGATAGGGGATGTGGAGCGTAAGGTAGCGGCGTATGCAGACGACATGTTATTTTATATAGTAAATCCTACAGTAACTCTACCCAACTTAATGAAAAGTCTGAAATATTATGGAGAACTATCAAACTTGAAAATTAACCCCTCGAAGTCAGAGATATTAAATATCAATGTTTTGAAGACAGATAAACAGATACTACAGAAAGCTTTTCCCTTTGTATGAAGGGAAAAGGATTTGAGTTATTTAGGCGTAAAGCTAACCCTCGTTTTATAGAACATATATCAGACAAATTATATTCCATTAATAAATGAGTTGAAGGATGATTTGAGGAAAATATCCATTGGATCAATCTGTTGGATCAGCCGTATAAATCTGTTAAAAATTATAATAGTCCCAAAAGTCCTGTATAAATTTCATAAGCTCCCAATATATTTACCAGGGTCATTCTTTGAAACAATAAAAAAGATGATACTTAAATATATATTTGCAAATAAAAGACCAACAGTTAATTATGAGGTATTGTGTAAAGATAAAATTAACAGGGCCTGAAAGTGACGAATTTTAGGAGATATTATTGTGCGGTGTTGCTTTTACGAATAGCAGATTGGATTTATAACTCACAGGGGAAAAGTTTGGTAAGGATGGAAGTACACTGAGTGAGTCACAGTTAGATAAGATTATTTAGCCTCCACAACAGTTTAGAACATTTTCGGAAAATAGGTATGTAAAAATTTGTTGTGGAGATTGTATGATTTTAACGTGTGGAAAACTGTTGTATTTGTGTTTATGATATAAAATTAATAAAAATAAAATAATAATTAAAAAAAAGCTATTGGAACCTGTGCTTCTTTGAGCCTTGTACCTCTCACCACATTCAGGGGTGCTTGGACCAGAGCCGCAAGGGAAGCCCTTTCGTCAACTCAGCCTTCAACCACGGTATGTGACAGATAACTAGGATTGTGGGAATGCTATCGCAGTCAGCCAGCGGGACAGAGGTACTGGGAATGGGTAATTGGTCCTTTGGGTAGCAAGGGGGTCGGTGAGCTGACTCCCTTCCTAGAAGTCGGTGCCCCTACAGCACCTGGGACTGACACCACAGCACAAAGACCCCATGGACGTAGCTGCAAGTACGGGAAAGTGAAGGAGATAAATTGCGCACCCAAGCAGATCTGCTCCCAGTGCATGGCAGGATCTCTAATCTGCCCCTGGGAGAAAGGTGGCAGGAGAGCTGAGCTGGTGGAATGGGACACAGGTGTTGCGGTATCCCCCTCAAAATGCTGCATTCGAAAGATAAGGTGTGCAGTGTCATGCGAGAAGAGTGTCTCACAGTTTTTTTTCGTCCCAGGCATTAGTGAGCCCATTCTCAGAGAGGTCCTCATCTACAGGGCGAGTAGGTCCTGCGCTCAACCTGGCGTAGTCGGCAGGATATGCCTCCTTACATGCACCTGAAGTCTAACATGTAAAGAGACCATGCTTGCATCTAGTTAGAACTTGTCTAGGCTTGCCCCTGCATATCTGGCTTATAATTACTGTGTGCAATACTTGGAGTGGCTCCTGCAATAGGTGCGGAATCCTCATTGGCTGAAAGATTATAGCCATCCAGTCTGGAAGAGACTCCGTGTCCCGGTACTTCTCTGTGATTTCAGGTACCAAAATGAACATATTGAAGCAGAGTACCACTCTTCTCAGTACAGGATGCCATATCATTATGGACAGGGTTGATCAGTGCCCATCAGTGCCGCATATCGGTGCAGCCTCATCTTTGCCCATCAGTGCAGCCTAACAGTGCCCATCAGTGCAGCCTCATCAGCGTACATCAGTGAATGATTATTATTATTTACAAAACTTTATAACAGAAACTAAGAAAAACTTTTTTTTTTCAAATTGTGTGGTCTTTTTTTGTTTGTTTAGCAATCAATAAAAACCCCAGTGATGATTAAATACCACCAAAAGAAAGTTTTATTTGTCTTGAAAAATGATAAAAGTTTAGTTTAGGTACAGTGTTGCATGACTGCTCAATTGTCATTTAAAGTGCAACACCGATGAAAGCTGAAAATTGGCCTGGACAGGAAGAGGGTAAAAGTGCCTAGTAGGCAAGTGGTTAATCAGAGAAGTAGCCAAGAGGTCCATGGCAACTCTGGAGGAGCTGCAGAGATCAACAGCTCAAGTGGGAGAATCTGTCCACAGGACAACTATTAGTCGTGCACTCCACAAATCTGGCCTTTATGGAAGAATGGCAAGAAGAAAGCCATTGTTGAAAGAAAGCCATAAGAAGTCCCATTTGCAGTTTGCGAGAAGCCATGTGGGGGACATAACAAACATGTAAAAGAAGGTGCTCTGGTCATTTGAGACCAAAATTGAACTTTTTGGCCTAAAACCAAACACTATGTGTGGCAGAAAACTAACACTGCACATCACCCTGAACACACCATCCCCGCCGTGAAAACTGGTGGTGGCAGCATCATGTTGTGGGGATGCTTTTCTTCAGCAGTGACAGGAAAGCTGCTCAGAGTTGATGGGAAGATGGATGGAGCCAAATACAGGGCAATCCTAGAAGAAAACCTGTTAAAGTCTGATTCCCACTCCATATACCCTTAATATGTCCCTTCTACTCTTCCTTCTCATATTGATATCCTCTGTTTTCAAAATCCAATTTCTTTACCCCTCTTCTCCACCCCAAAGCATATACATAACCCTCTCACTTCTACCATCTGACTGCTACTGCTCTCATCACCTCCTGCTAATACTTAACCCACCTGTTGACCCAAACAGCAGGACAAGAAGGCATGTGCACTCATATACATCCACCTCCCATCTTACTTTCCTCATCCTCCTTCTCCATCCTCTTAACCTCTGGGGATATCTCCCTGAACCCTGGTCCTCCAGTATCTCACTCCCACACCAGGCAACCTTCTTCCTCCAGAAATAGCTGTAATCCACTCAGTTTAATCTCAATCCCCATGCTCCCAACAACCATCCCCCCTTTTTCATGTGCACTCTAGAATGCCCGCTCTGTCTGTAATAAGCTCACCTCTGTCCATGACCTTTTTGTCTCCCACTCCTTTAACCTACAAGCAATTACAGAACCCTGGCATCAAGCATCAGATTCAGCTTCTTTCACAGCCCTCTCCCATGGAGGCCTCCACTGGACTCACTCGCCGAGACCCAGTGGTCGGAAAGGAGGTGGAGTTGGTTTGCTTCTAACGCCACTGAGCACCTTTCAAGTCCTTCCTACCCCTCCCTCTGTATCCTTCTCTTCTCGAAACTCACTGTATTCAGCTGTTTTCTCCCATTTCTCTGAGGATTTCAGTGATCTATTGGCCTCCTGGACTGGTGTCCTGCTTTGATGACTTCTCTGGCTGGCTACCCTACTTTCTCTCCTCTGAAATACCCACTATCATTCTTGGTGATTTTAACATCCCCATTAATGTTGACAACCTAGCTAAATCCCAACTTTTCAACCTGACCTCATCTTTTGCCTTAACACAATGGACAGAGTCCTCACTCACTTTGATGGGAATACCTTAGACCTTGTTTTCTCCCATCTTTGCCCTCCCTACAACCTCAACAACACCCCTTTCCTCTCTCTGATCACAACCTCATCACCTTCACAGTGTCTTTGTCTTCAAACCATCTATCCCTCCAAGCAGCAAACAATTACTCACAGAAACCTTCACCACTTTAATCCTTTTCTTTGCTACTCTGCAACCGACCACCTCTTTAACAGAATCTCTCTCCTGTCCTGCCCTGACCTGGCCACTTCTATCTACAACAGTTCACTCTCATCCACACTGGACTCACTTGCTCCTCTAACTACACGAGGTATCAGGCCCCAACCATTACAACCTTGGCAGACTGATGTCACCAGAAATCTTAAGAGACATAGCTGTGCACTGGAGTGATTGTGGTGTAAAACCAAATCCCAGCAAGCATTCTCCCTATATAAATCTGCCTTCTTAAAATTCAATTCCTCCTTCCATGCTGCCAAACAAGCCTTCTTTGTCACTCTTATTAATACCTTGTCATCCAGTCCTCGTCGTCTCTTCTCTACTTTTACCCTCTACCCTGTAACTTACTCTATGCTCATGAGATTGCCAATCATTTCAAAAACAAGATTGATGCAATTTGTGGGGGCATCTCCACTGCACAGATATTTCTCCCGCTTAGCATACCCTATACAAAAACACCCTCAACATTTTCTTCTTTTGACCTTGCTACTACCAAAGAGGTCACTAAAGTTTTCTCAGAAGCCCATCTTACCACCTATCCCCTGGATCCTGGTAACCCTCTTCGTCTAACCTTTGCTCCCTCACTCACATCTTTAATCTCTCTACTGGCACCTTCCCCTCTAAAGCATGCACAGATCACTCCCATATTAAAAAAGCCCTCACTGGGCCCCACCAGCCTGAACAACCTGAACAACTTAAGACCTATCTCCCTGCTCCCATTTACCTTTAAACTCTTAAAACGCTTAGTCTACAATCGTCTGAGCTCCTACCTCACTAACAACAACCTTCTTGACCCTTTACAGTCTGGCTTTCTCTCACTACACTCCACTGAAACTACCCTACTAAAACTCACTAATGACTTACTAACTGCTAAAACCAATGGCCAATACTCTTTGCCTGCAAGACTCTGTTCTCTCCTGGTTCACCTCCTACCTATCACAGCTCTTCTTCGGTGTTAGTTATAACTTGGTCTCCTCCTCTCCACTTCCTCTTGCTGTAGGTGTCACCCAAGGTTCTGTCCTTGAACCCCTTCTCTTCTGCATCTACACATCCTTCCTTGGTTACTTGATTAACTCCCATGGCTTCAAGTACCATCTCTATGCTGATGACACACAAATTTATCTTTCTACTCCTCACCTCACCCCTTCAGTCTCCTCTTGCATTACTAACTTACTAACTGACATATCAGCATGGATGTCACACCACTTCAAGCTCAATCTTTATAAAACTTAATATTCCCTCCAGCCCATTCCCCCTCCCCTGACTTCTCCATCAAGATCAATAATTCAGCCACCAGTCCTTCCCCTCATGCCAGGGTACTAGGTGTAATCCTGGACACTCATGTGTCCTTTTAGCCCCAAATCCAATTACTGTCCAAATCTTGTAGACTGCAACATCCCTTTAAAATATGACCCTTTTTAACCATTGAATCCACTAAGCAACTTATTCACTCCCTTGTTATCTCTCGCCTTGACTATTGTAACTCCCTCAACATTGGTCTACCTACTTGCAGGCTATCCCCTCTTCAGTCTATCATGAGTGCTGCTACCAGACTCATCCACCTTACCAACCGTTCCATGTCTGCCTTCCCTCTCTGCCAATCCTTCTACTGGCTTCCCATTGCCTAACAAATAAAATTCAAAACATTAACATATAAAGCCATTTATAACTCTGCCCCCAATTATATCACCAATCTTGTCTCTAAATATCACCCAAACCATCCTCTCCGCTCCTCCCACGATCTCCTGCTCTCTAGTTCCCTTGTCTCCTCCTCTCATGCTCATCTCCAGGACTTCTCCAGAGCCTCCCCCATCCTATGGAACTCTCTACCCCAATCTGTCAGACTAGCACCTACTCTGTCCAATTTTAGGAGATCCCTGAAAACCAGTTTCTTCAGGGAAGCCTATCCTGCCTTCAGCTAATAACCGAATCTTCTATTTCTCCCATCAGTCCATCCCCCACAATTATTACCTCTTGTACCACCAGCCCTTCCTTATTAGATTGTAAGCTCCAAGGAACAGAGCCCTCCTTATTCTCTTGTATTGAACTGTATCGTTGCTGTATTGTCTCCCTTTATATTGTAAAGCGCTGAGCAAATTGTTGGCACTATATAAATTCTGTATAATAATAATAATAGAGTTTGCAAAAGACTTAAGACTGGGGCGCAGATTCATCTTCCAGCAGGACAAGGACCCTAAACATACTGCCAGATCTACAATGGAATAGTTTAGAACAAAGCATATTCATGTGTTAGAATAGCCCAGTGAAAGTCCAGACCTAAATCCAATTGAGAATCTGTGACAAGACTTGAAAATTGCTGTTCTCCATCCAATCTGACAGAGCTTGAGCTATTGTGCAAAGAAGAATGGGCACAAATTTCACTCTAGATGTGCACAGCTGGTAGAGACATCCCCAAAAAGACTTGCAGCTGTATTTGCAGCCAAAGGTGGTTCTATAAAGTATTGCCTTAAGGGGGGCTGAATACAAATGCATGCCACACTTTTCAGATATATATTTGTAAAACATTTTGAAAACCATTTATCATTTTCCTTCCACTTCACAATTATTCACCACTTTGTGTTGGCCTATCACATAAAATCCCAATAAAATAAAATACATTTATTGCCAAACGTATTGGGACACCCCTCCAAATTATTGGATTAAGGTGTTCCCATCACCTCCATGACCACAGGTGTATAAAAAGCACCTAAGCATGCAGACTGCTTTTACAAACATTTGTGAAAGAATGGGTCGCTCTCAGGAGCTCAGTGAATTCAAGTGTGATACCGTGATAGGTTGCCACCTGTGCAATAAGTCCATCCGTGAAATTTCCTTGCTACTAAATATTCCACGGTCAACTGTTAGTGGTATTATAACAAAGTGGAAGCAACTGGGAACAACAGCAACCATGAAGTGGTAGGCCACATAAAATGACAGAGTGGGGTCAGTGCATGATGAAGCGCACAGTGCGCAGAAGTCGCCAAATGTCTGCAGAGTCAATAGCTAAAGACCTCCAAACTTTGTGTGGCCTTCAGATTAGCACAACAGTGCATGGAGAGCTTCATGGAATGGGTTTCCATGGCCAAACAGCTGCATCCAAGCCATACATCACCAAGTGCAATGCAAAGCATCTTATCCTATGTTATTTTTCAGTGTAGTTGTAAGCCGTGTACCGGGGTGGGCTCCCCAGGATACAGTGAAGTCACGAACGAAGAAAGCAACCCCAACACCAGCTTTTGCCACAACAGAATTTTACTTAGATGTGGCAAGTAAACACAACCACAAATGCTGGGAACATATAACAATAAATTTTACATACACCCAGCCCAAAGGCTGAGACCCTTGTGCTGCACAGCGCCTTCTGATGGATGAAGGTAGAAAGTGAAGTAATTTACCTACTGGCGGGCACAACTAAGCTGCCACACCTTACCCGTTATTACCCTAAAAGAGCAAGAATCAGTGTATGGGTGTATGGTATGGGCTAGGCTGCGGTGCAGCACAACAGCTTACAATCTTACACAAATCTACAGCATTCCCCCTCCCATAACTGGTCCTGTAGCACGTGCCTGAGTATTCCTTCTGAGCAAAACGCCAGTCTGGCTTGAGTTTGTAGGATTTTATCAGCTCTCCAATGTGAAATGTCACTTTAAGTTGTGGAGTCCTTCCAATAATCAGTAACAACACTTGTGGCCTAACACAAACAGAGACCCTAACTAACTAATTATAGGCCTGGACTCAGTCTATAGGCGCCAACACTGAAATGAGGTGCGTGCACGATCTTACTGACCTAGGTCTGCTTTGCATCCACTGGTGACTCCGAACAGAACAAATGTTGCTTAGTTCCTCTGCTCTCATCAGCCTTCCTGGCAGCAATCTCTGGTTAGTGAGGGACGCTTTCACACCTGGATATCATCGGATTCTCAGCTCACACGGCCCCTGCATTCAGCATCATCCAAAACATGGGTCCTGCATTTAGCATCGACCAAAACATGGCTGCAGTCTCCTCTTCCTGTTCACTAAAAACCCCAACTCTGTGTGAAAACCCCACCTCTTCATGAATATACAAATATCTATGCAGTCTGAGCCTGTGTTAGAAAAACAGTGACATCTTGTGGCTAAACCGCAGAATGTCAGTCAAAACATCAATTTACTCCACACCATAATTTACTGCACACAAACAGTGTTCAAACAATGAGAGCTGTTTCCCCATCTCACATACACAGTGCATTGATGTGAACCGAAACATTAGGGCAAATTACCTTGTCTATGTGTTTGAACTGCATTGGCCCAACGAATGGGTCCTTACACTAAGATAGCTGAAAAAGTGAACAGGCACTGCTGTGCACAGTATGCCTTGAAAACAAAATGCCATGAAAACACCCCATATTAAAGCCTAACTCCAGAAATTCTATGATTTTAAATAGCTTGTTTTGATCGAGCTTGCTATAACAAGCTATAATGTCCATTATGTAATCAAAATGAGCTGCGATCCTGATGATCACAGCTCATCTCAGGTCATTAGTGGGTTATGAAATGGAGACGATCAGCAGAGAATATGTTCTCCACTGATCATCTTCGTACACAGAGAATCTGTCGTTGAAAGAAGCGGCCAGTTTATAAGGGTGCGATCTCAGCACCTCACTGGCGATTTCTGTGAGGATTCGATTCTCCCTCCCAGATTCTACAGCCCAGAGGTGGAGAATCGGGGAGAGAAGAGAGCATCCCTGGAGAACTGAGGAGCAAGGAGGAAGATTATTTGTGTAAGGGACTTTAGAGTGGTTCTAAAGGCTCAAGGTTTTTTTACCTTCATGTATTCTCTGGATGAAGGTAAAAAAAACTTTCTGTGTGCAGCAGCCCCTCCAGCCCCCCCTTTGCAATCCTTACCTGAGCCTCCTCTGATGCAGCAATGTTCTCAACAGATTTTGCTGTCTGGTGACTCTTCCTCTTCACTGGCTGAGACAGCAGCGGGAGCCCATTGGCTCTCGCTGCTGTCAATCACAGCCAGTGAGCCAACGAGGAGAAAGGTTGGGGTGGCTGAGCTGAAGCTCTATGTGTCTTATGGACAGGGATAAGCACACAGCAGTTTCCCCAGGGCGAGCTGCTTTCCTTGAGGGCACTGCTTGAGGGGGAGAAGCCAGGAGTACCAGCGGGGACCCGAAAAGAAGAGGATTGGGTCTGCTCTGTGCAAACTCACTGCACAGAGCAGGTGAGTATGACATGCAGGGGCGGACTGACCATTTGGAAACTTGGGCACTGCCCGAGGGCCCGGGGTCAGTAGGGGGCCCCATGAGATGCCCCTGGTACCTTTTTCATAGGCTTTTTTGAGTTTGGGCAAGGATACAGGGGCCCCATGATCCCCTATTGCCCGGGGGTCCCATGAGTTGTCAGTCCGCCCCTGATGACATGTTTGTTATTTTAAGAAAAAACCCACAAAGCTTTATTGTCACTTTAACTTTTATTACTATCCAGTGTAGTTCAGTGTGAGGTACTGAGCAGAGCGGTCTCCTATGAAAATGCCTGCTAACTCAGCAGCGGTATTTCACCACTGTGTAAAGCGGAGGTCCTGTCACTTTTGTGTTTTTTAAAAGTCAGCAGCTACAAAAACTGTAGCTGCTGACTTTTAATAAACAGACACTCACCTGTCCCAGGGTCCAGCAATGTGCTCACTCACGCCCTCCCTTCTCTGCCTCTTCTCTCCCCGTCATCACAACTGTGGGCACCAGGCTGTGACAGCTTGCGGCTTTACAGCTGGGTGCCCACTGTGCATGCGTGAGTCATGCTGCGCATTCTGATTGGTCTGGCAGTCTTTTCGGGGACCTGTGAGGGTTCTCAGGAGACTGCAGGAGGAAGGAGGGGGCCGAACTTCTGGTTCCCTTCGCCGTGGCAAACTGAGCTGGAAGTGGGAGTGGGTACCTGTCAAAACCAGGTACCTGCTCCCCCCCAAAAGGTACAAAATATGGCAGTGGAGGGGGAGAGGAGGCAAACAAGCGGAGCTTCCACTTTTGAGTGGTACTCCGCTTTAATAAACGGACATCTCTGTTTCACTGATTTCCTGTTACTGAAATCTCACTATGTCTCGCAAGATTACATTAGCAGGAGGCTTTCTCCACAGTTCCATGCGTTTGTAGATCGCTTCACTCATCCAAAAGAGAAGCAATCTATACCGCTTCATAAAGAAGGCACTCAGAGAAAGGAGATCTCCTCGGAGAACGCCTGAGAACTCAGCAGTGGTAATTTACCGCTGCTTGATAAATGGTCAACGATTTCTTTACTAATGAATGCAGTGGCTGTCAGTGCTGTATAAACTGTATGAAGCATCAGCTACATACAGTATACAATGCTGTGCACTGTTCTTGCAATTTTCTACAACATTTTTGCAATAAAATCAAGTTGGACTGAGTTCCATTCGTAGGAAGCCTTGTATTTTTATGAAATAATACAAGGCTTCCTCTGATTGGCTGAAATGAAGAGGCGGGTGCATGATGTCTTGATTTCCACATCAGCCAATCAGAGAAAGCCATGTATTCATTCATATCAGAAATGCCTCTGTACCTATACAAGTCAATGGGAATGCTAAGGAGGTTAAGCCAATTAGAAAGAGGTTAAATGGTCCCAAGAAGCACATGGTGGCCGCATCCTTCCATAACAAAGCTACAATCAGAGGAAGGCTTGTATTCATTCATAAAAATACAAAGCCTCCTTTTTGATTTTGGTCCGGCAGCAGATGGCAAGTCCCCATATACAGAGTGCTGTATACTGTATGTAGCTGATCGATTAGTAATAGTTCTTTTTGGGCCAGCTTGGTCTGAACAAACTATTTAAAGTCATAGTATTCTTGGAGCTAGGCATTAAATATTTATTTTTTTGTTTTTTAAACAGAGATTTTATTTAGAAAAAATGTATGTTTATAAACTTGTAAACATTTAAAAAAAAAAATCAAACCTGACCAAAATGATTACAGTTTCCCTTACTATCATTGTCGTGTTAAAATATAAGGGATCTGCCAATAGAATGCTTTGCTTCCTGCCTTTCAGAGATTATGTTCTATATCCTCATTGTGCCTGTATTCATGTATTCATTCCTTGAGAATGCAGAAAAGCTCCAGCTCTCTTTGCTGCAGACAACACAATTAGCGTTAAAAACATGGGATTCTTTCCGTGGGCTGATGAAAGTAATTTCTTGTTTGCTGTGTCAAACAAAGCATGCTATTTGTCACATTGTGGTTTGTGTATCTTTTTAGAAGCCTTCAAGCTTTGATCTGAGTGAAGATAGACTCGGTAGCGCAGATGGCAGAGGTAACATGCCAGTGATGTACATTGTCACTCAGAAAAGTCTAAGTAAACAAATAGGAAGAATTACAAGGAGAAAGCCACGTTGCGTTGGGCAGACGTGTAGATGCTTGTGAGGGAACGTAGGACCTTTGGCTCTCTTTTCGGTTCAGACAAAGGTGTGGAGCAATTTATTAGTTGCATATTCAGTGCTTTGTGAGCAATCAAAAGGCAGCCTCGAATTCTGGCCTTTGCTTGGTATTTTCAGGTAAACAATTGCATGTAATAGACGTTTCTGAGATGTGCTGAGCACCATATAATAGTGCTTTATTTCAACTGTCATCAGAGCAGGTTCCTGAACGTGCTTGCAATGCACACAGTGCTCATGGCCAAGGTTTTTTTTTGTATTAAAATGCTTTAAAAATAGCTTTTATCTATTGGCTAGGTACAAAAACAGATGCATTTGTCATGCCGTTTTTGTGTTCTCCTTTAAACCGCCACTAAATGCATTCTTTCATACTACTGGAGATAAATAGTATAATAGTTTCTACTACTGGTTCTCAATAGTATAATGTGTTGTTAAAGAAAAAATACCATCAGAATAAAAAAACTCAATAAAAACATAAGTATGTCTTCTTACTTGTGTTTACTTTTTTTATTTGATGTTGTGTTTAGTAATGGCCTACTGTATACTCAAAGGCCTACTGTGACCAGATATGTTAGTAGCTGTTGTTGTAGTTGGACATTGCCTATCTTCTCTCGTCTGCTCAGTCTCCCTGTTGGTCCTCTAATATGATGGACAGCTGCACAGACAAATACTGATTTGGTAGGTAGGAAGGGTGATACCAAACTTATATTTGATAGAAAACTGATATAACTTTAGCTGCCTATATCACTGGATCTTTGTTTTGACATGTTGAAGTTAACTTGAAGAACCGAGGCTAGATTCTCCTTGTATGTCACCCCTAGAGGGTGCTTCCTGTAGATGACCATGGATGGATCGAATCTTGGCTGGTTCAGCAGGGACCATCTGAGATTCGACACATCTATGGGCAGGCTGATTGTACCCAAGTTGATCCATCAATCGACTTGGGTACAACTAGCCTGTTGGATTTTTAGAAGACAATTTCTGCCTGTAGCTATAACCGCTAGTAGAAATCAATGTGTTCTGCCAGATGGCAAGGCTCCCTATGCCCTTCCACTGGCAGAACACAATAGCTCCATGGGAGGCATTCCCCATCAACACTGACTGTGCTGATGGGGGATTTGAACTATTTTCTTGTCTTCCACTCGTGGTGGAAGGAAAGAAAATCAATTCATCTATGGCTTGCCTTAGGCTACTTCTCATCTCCTCTTGTGATAGGAGTGAGCATAGAGGCATGTTAGAGGCAGATGCCGCCGGATGCAGCCATTTTTGCAGCCCCCACAGCTAGAGGTTGTTTTCTATGACTACTTCTCATCTTCTCTCATGATAGGAAGGAACTATTTTTTCAGCCCCCCCTCAGCCAGGGGGTGATATACTTATATCTCATGATATGAATGGCAATGGAATTGTTTGTGTATGGGCTGGTAAAGCTAGCCATACACAGAGCCCTTCCAGGGGTGGATGCAACCCGAGGTGACCATCTTGCAGCCCCCTGCAACTAGAAGGTGTTTCCTATGATTACTTCTCATCTTCTCTCATGAAAGGAATGATCCTGGAACTGTTTGAGTATGGATTGAATAAAGCTAGCCATACACATCTGGCCATGCCAGAAATGGATGTGATCACATAATGTATCCCAAGTGCAATTTATCAAAAATATGATCTCCCTCTTTTTTATGGGTTTCTATGACTCTCATATTTATTTAAATGTAGAATAGTTTAAAAAAATTAAGACTTGTTGTTGGTAGTATGACGTAACTGGGAACTTTTAATATTGGGTAAACCGAATATACTTCCATAACATTCCTGCTTCACTTGTCAGTCTTGAGGATATATTGAGTAGGCACAAATGACTTGCCATGGCTCAAAAAAAAATTTGAAGTGATGTTTAAGCTTCCTTCTAAATTAAAATAAGAAACACGTTATACTTACCTGCTATGTGCAATGGTTTTGCATCCTCGATCCTTTTTTTCTCAGGTCCCCCCGCCAGTGTTCCTGGCTCCTCTCCCCCACTCAGTGCCCCCATGGAAAGCCGCTTTCTATGGGGGCACTCCTGCAAGCTTGCTCCCAAGCCTCCCTGTCTGTGCCTATTGGCACAGACAGTGGGGCTTGGCCCCACCTCCTGCTCCCTCATCACTGGATTTGATTGATAGGAGTGGGAACCAGTGGCTCCCGTTGCTATCAATCTGTGCAGTGAGGAGGGACAAAGCCTGGAGAGCCGCAACGTCCGTGCACAGCATTGGATCAACATCGGGCTCAGGTAAGTATAAGGGGGGTGAGGAAGGAGTATGTGACACAGAAAGTTTTTTTACCTTAAAGCATAGAATGCATAAAGGTAAAAAGCCTTGAGGCTTTAGAACCACTTTAAAGAGAACCTAGTGGCGTAGATATTTGTGAGCTGTGTGGCTAACTTGGTTTTTTGTGTGTCTGAAGTTAACAACCTCATCTTGGCTTCATGACTTAGAGAGGAACCTAAGACCTGGAACAGGCATGCAGTCATAGAATTTTGAAAAGTCTGTACTGACCCCATTGCCCTAGCTGAGTTACTTAACAAGCAGGGAAGCCAGGATGAGGATATAACCCCAGGTCCTGCACCTTTACAAGTGTGTTGGCACAGGGATCAAATAATTCTACTGCTAATTCATTGCCTGTTGTTTGAGATCAATCAATGTGCATAATACCAGCCCTCTCAGCTTCAGAAATGGAGACAAATTTTAGGGAGGGGGGGTCCTTCTGAGCTGCTATTTTACCACCCACCGGCAGCCCACCTGTGGACACGCAGAGCCAGCTCTAAAGCAAGCCTGCACAATTGCCCCCATGGAGGGGGCACTCAGAGGGAACCCCTGAAGAGGAAGATTGGGGCTGCTCTGTGCAAAACCATTGAACAGAGCAGGTATGTATATTTTGTTTGTTATTTAAAAAAAATAACTGAGCCTTTACAATCACTTTAATCATGTGTTGCAATGTATGGGAACAAAAAAATCCCTATTTTTGTGCAAAAAAAAATTTTGATACAGATGGTATATAGCAGTGTGCATAGGGTTCATCCAGAACGTTTAGTGTTAATGTGCGGTCACATTGCTTTAGCACATGATGGGTTATATTTGTGTTTAAGCAATTTGGATTTGAGCAAAGGTATATTTTATTTCTAAGCCATAATGTAACTGTCTCCAAGAAATCTGACACTGATGTAGTAATTCTAAATTGCTGGAATATCTACAGTTCCCAACTTTGCTGAAAATTAATATCTGCAATGTGCCAGCAGAGGGAGCTCTGAGTGTTTTTGGTAATGTTTAGGAGAAATTCCTTAGCAGTGATTTACTAAAATAATTCAATAATAAGAAATAACTGTAATGCAGTGACATCACTTCACAATATTTTATAATTAGAAAGCCCAATAACATAAGTTACATCAATGTTCTCTAATATACATAGACAAAAACAGTGACTTCATTTTATCAATGCTACATTTCTTTTTTTTTTTAACTCAAATGCCAATAAATTGACATATAGGCTTAACAACAAAAATGTGTTTGCTGAGTACAAAAAGATCAGAGGACGTTATTTAGTCACTTAGCCCAAATGCTAGTGAATGAGGAACCTGCATAACCTGTATAAGATTTTAGAAAATTACACAGAACCGTATGGGAGCATTCTGTTACTATGCCCAGTACAGGCAGGCAAGATATTCCATATATATATATATATATATATATATATAAAAAAAAACGTACACTGTGTATAAATACAGTATACATATAATGTATATATATATATATATATATATTTTTTTTTTTATACAATACAAAAAAATAAAATACAAGAGGGTTAAGAGGGCCCTGCTCACAATAGCTTACAATCTTATAATAATGGAAATATGTATGCTGTCACGGCAGACTTCTGAGAATGCTAGCTTCTCAGTTTGTCAACCTGATCCAAGGGCTTCAGTACTATGTCACTTGTGTGAAACGAGCAAGCAGTGAAGTATATCTGACTTCACTCGATGAATGTTTATTCTGAATCCGTAACTCAGGAAATACTAAAGCCAGAGAACCAGGAAACTAGCATTTTTTAGTAGAATCAGCATTGGTAGACCACACTGGCAGAAGTACAAATCTCAAATTTTTGTAAGGTATTAGGAATGACTAAACTATAAACTTTTAAATGTTTAATTGCAGCACTCCCCATTTCCCTGCATATATTTTCTAGCAAACTGCAATATAAATACATTTTTTTAATGTTTTTCTATGTAGTCACAGAACCACAAAGCTCTGGATCATCTGTGTAACGGGGCTGAATTCCATAAAGAAGTTACATCACGTGCTTGCTTCCACTTCTCTAGGTGCTTGGGGTGGTGAGTCAGTTCTCCCTGGCTTCTTTGATTTTTCAAGTGAGGGATGTTGGATGACTGGGCAACCACAGTATATGGCCAGCTTAACCACTTGCCCTCCTGAGAATTTACCCCCCTTCCTGACCAAGCCATTTTTTGCATTACGGTGCTGCGTTACTTTAACTGATAATTGCGCGGTCATGCAACACTGCACCCAAATTAAATTTATGTCCTTTTTTCCCATGAATTGAGCTTTCTTTCGGTGGTATTTGATCACCTGTGTGTTTTTTATTTTCTGTGCTATAAAAAAAGGCTGACAATTATGAGAAAAAAACTACATTTTTGACTTTTTGCTATTTTACATGTCCAGTAAAAAAATGTTAAAAATCAAATTTCGTCATACATTTGCACCAAAATGTATTCTGCTACATGTCTTTGCTGTGCACAGCCATCCAGAGCACTGTGCCCGAGCCGACAGGGAGGAGAACTGTTAGTAAACAAAGCAGCCCTCTTCCCCATCGGAGATCCTCGGTAATCACTGGGCACCAGCGGGTAATCACCGGCTGGGACCTGGTGATTGACAGCTGCAGCCACGAATGGCAGCATGAGTAGGGCTTGCGCGGCTTGCGAGTGACCCCTACCCAGAAACACAAAATCACCTATATATATATATACATGATTTTGTGCACCCCTGCCGCCCTGTTGCAGTATATCTTATGGTGTCAGGATGTGGTTTTAAAGAGAACCTTTACTCCAACTTTTTTTGCTTTTTTTAATGCTGTGCTTACCTGGTGCTGAAATGTCCTCAATTCAGATACTCACCTACCCTGTGCATCAAGCATTGTCCTGTTGTGATCTGCTTCTCCACTGCCACCACTCCGGTCCTGCGCTTCCATCATCCTCCATGACATCATGGGGTTTAGGCAGCTGCCTCCTGCTGACGTGCACCAGACCAACTCCTTTCATGAATGGGAGCCAATGCCTTCTGGGTTATGTGAGGTGCATGTTCCAGGAGGCTCCGGGAGTGCAGCACATTACTCTGGACTAGGCCAGAATGGAGGAGAGGGGTGGGCCAGAATGTGGAAAATAAAAAAAAAAGTAAATATTAACCAAAAAAAATGTAAAACGGTGTGTGTGGGGGAGGGTTGGAGAGAAGGAAAGTAAAATTTTAGTACTAAGTTCAGACATGCCCCCGTCTCAATTGACCATAGTATGCGTATGTATGAATGCAGGG
The DNA here is from genome assembly GCF_062004578.1 of Staurois parvus. Taxonomy (NCBI): domain Eukaryota; kingdom Metazoa; phylum Chordata; class Amphibia; order Anura; family Ranidae; genus Staurois; species Staurois parvus. The sequence continues at coordinate 5,295,374 of NW_028317801.1, read as the reverse complement.
GCGGACTGACAAATCATGGGGCCCCCGGACAATAGGGGATCATGGGGCCGCTGTGTCCTTGCCCAAACTCAAAAAAGCCTATGAAAAAGGTACCAGGGGCATCTCATGGGGCCCCCTACTAACCGTGCCCGAGTTTCCAAATGGTATGTCTGCCCCTGTATGAATGTGAGTTAAGGACCTCAGATTGTAAGATCCTTGATGGCAGACATTGATGTGAGTGTACAATATACAATAGATATGGAAAGCACTGTATACATGGTTGGTGCTTTATAAATAGCTGTAATATATAAATAAATAAGTTCTGCTTTCAGAGACAATGCTAAATGTAACCAATCAATATCCAGGTTGTATTGGCCTAAATTCAGTGAAGTGAATTCCTGTTTGCTACAGGTTACTGCACATTATTCATTACCCCATTTGTTTGCATTATGTTTTAAATGCAAGGGATTCTTTGAGCCCCAGTAATGAATTACCAGGATAGTTCAGCAAATCTCGCCGGCATAAGTTTAAAATCAGTGAACATTTTCATAGCGAAAATACACCAAGGTACCTGTCTTCACCTGGTTCAGATACAACCTGTGTCGCGAACGCTGATCAAACACCTGATGTTCCCTTGCAAAAGAAATAATTAACATTTTGAGGTGGATTTTGTCAGCAAATCAAAGGCCTTCACGCACTATTTGCAAGGCCTTGGCACCTTTGCATTACAATATCTGTACACCTATTTTTATTGTTATGACAACACTGCAGGCCAAATGCTCTCATCCCTGAAAACTTGATGAAAATATGTGATGATATTTTGAAACCAGAGACCAAACCACTTACATTTGCAAGGACTCTACCTTTGATGCCAGAATTAAATGAGTGGAATGTATCTCTATTAAGAAACATTTGGAGTATCACTTAACCCCCTGTCAAAGTTACCTGATCCACAATACAAGCAGATGATGTTGTCTTTGAAATGTTCGGCAGAAGGTCAGGGAAGCTGACATCACGAGAAATGTCTGCTCGTCATACCGCTGTGCGTGCTTGAATACTGTATAGGGAGAAGGCCATAGAGAGGAAACATATACATTGTGGTTGGTGTTCACTCGGGTCTAACCTCTGTCAAGTCACAATGGCCAAATGGTATAAAGACTTTCATGTGTAAACTTGTTTCACAAAAAGCCTTAAAAAATCTGTCCTAGAACACTTGTATAAAGAAGAACTTTAACCACACTTCTACACTTCTAATAAATGTAGTTTTAAAGGGCCACTATAGAGAAAATGTATAAAATAATGTATTCTGGTAACTACTGTATATGGGTTGATACCAATATAGTATGCAATATATGTTTCCATTTTTCATTTCACATACCTTTATTTAAAGCTGAACTAACCCCCCCATCCTTTACAGCCAATGAAGCTGCCATCTTAGCCTCTGTTTTGCTTTGTAGTTGCCATGGAGCTGCACATGTAGTCAGTTATATCATCAGCCATTTGATGTCCTGACAGTTAGGTTACTATTACTACAACAGGATGAGGGTGCATTTCCTTACACTCCAGAAGCCACTGGAATAAAACATAACCTTTATTGGGATTTAAATACAATGCGTATTAATGACTGTTTGCTTGTTTATTTAAAGGGGGGCGGGGGGCTATCAAGGACTCCAACACTATAATATACTGTGAATGAATTGGTTACCAATAATTGACAAAAGTCCAGAACTGCAACACTGGTCCTTGTTGCACAATTTTACTCCACAATGATTATGCAGAGTATAACGAACCTCAAACAAACAAAAAACGTCCTATAAACAATAACCACACAAGGGACAGCTGTTATCATGCCTAGAAACTGCCAGCCAGTATTAAAAAATTTTCAAAGCAATTAGTGAAAATGAGGGGCAAGACTATCCCCCCTCATTTACTAAAAACCCTCCAATATACCAATCTGGATCATTAAAGAGTCACCATACATTCAAACTAGAGTCCACCAGCTCTCTCCCCATTAAACCATGTGTTACCCCAAAAAGTTAGTAAAATAATATTAGTGCTCCCAAAAAAACCAACATGTTCACTCCAATAATTAAAGCTTCATCTGCAGTGCTTGGTGTCAATCAAAAAAGAAGCAACCAAATGAAATTAAAATTGAGGTGCAAATTAAACCCACAGGGCTGAAAAGAAAAGAAAATGGCGGCTTCATTTGTTCCACTCCTATTTATAATCAAAGATGGTCACCACGCTGATTACGCAGTGACGTCATCACACACGTCCTGTTGCAATAATATATTGCCAAATTGGATTACAAAATATTTTCAGAATAGTGATGTTACTGTAGTCTTGATTCAGTGAGGTTGATAGCACAAGCAAATGTGACAGTTATCATTCATGGCTTGCCTTCAATGTAAGTGTTTTGAGAAACTGGTAAATCAATGGGTCTAGTTATGCTTTAATTTTCTTCACATTTACCTGCAGCCCAGGCTGTCCTACAGAAGTGCCAGATAGAGGGTTGAGAAAAACCATATAACACTGCCAAGGGTGCTTACAATATTTAACTTTTATTTAATTTTTTTTAACCTTTAAAAAAAAAACTGCTGCTGTAATTGCTTAAAGCGCAACTATACTCACCTCCACTCCAGTGAGGTTGTCCTTCAGTGTCCACTGACATCTTCTACCCAGGCTTTCAATCTTCAGCTGTTTTGATTGGCTGGGCTGCATTTGCAAGAATCCACTCATCTCAGCAGATGCTGAAATTGTACACTAAGTTGCGCATGCACACAGCTAAGTGTACAGTGTGGACAGGCAGGTAGGAAAGACACATGGAAGGATTTATTTACTTAAGCTGGAAAGTGCAAAATCAGGCTCACTTCTGCATAAAAACCAATCAACTTCTAGCCTCAGCTTGTTCATTTAAGCTTTGGTGACAAAAACTGGATGCTAGTTGGGTTCTATGCAGAAGTAAGTCTGATTTTGTACTCTTCAACTTTAATAAATAAATTCCATGTCACTGTTGTATTAAAAAGCCTGTCTGTTCACATTTTTTTTATTTTTGGTATTTATTTAGTATTAATTGAAGTTCCATTTTAAAAAGTCTCAACTGGAGTCGGGCTTTCACTGTTTCCTGTCCGCCCATTGCTTATAGATGGCAGATGGGAAGCAGCACAGATGAGGGCTAATGCACCTGTACATCAGCCTGCATTACATTACCGCTGTATCCGTGTGGTCTCATGGTATTGCACCATGTGTTTGCTGTGTCCAATCAAAGCAATCACATAGTAAACAATGCCAAAAGAAAGTAAGCATTGGTTCTCTCTCCTCTCACACTGAGAAGCAATGTTGCAGTCTGTGAATGTATAGCAGCCTGTCAGGCTGCAATGCCAGCCAGCTCTAGTGTCCCTGATTACCACCCTAACATAGTCCTAATAAAACATGCAGCCAGCACCTGTCCCAGTGCTCACAAAAACACTGCCATACACCATACCAATGTCCTGATCACGGCCACACCAGTGCCATGATCACCGCCATATGCCATACCAGCGTCCTGATCACCATCATACGCTATACCAGAGCCCTGATTACCGCCATACGCCATACCAGTACCCTGATCACCGCCAAACCCCATGCCAGCATTCTGATCACCCCATATGCAATACCAGTGTCCTGACCATCGCCATACACCATACCAGCATCCTGGTCACTGCCTTACCCTATACCAGCATTCTGATCACCCCATATATCATACCAGTTTCCGGATCACCACCATACACCATGCCAATGTCCTGATCACTGCCAAAGCTCATACCAACGTCCTGATCACTGCCATACAACTGATACATTTTTGGATATATATCCCATGGATTTTAGACACTATAACTTTCACACAGACTAAATAATATACACTGTTTTGAGTTATGTTTACCCAAAAAATGTAGCAGAATACACTTTGGCCTAAATCTATGGAGAAAGATTATTTATATGCAAAATTTTATAACAAAAACTAAGCAGAATTTCTTTTTCAAAATGTTCGGTATGTGTTAATTTATATAGCAAAAAATGAAAAACCCAGTGGTGATCAAATACCACCAAAAGATAGCTCCATTTGTGTGGAAAAAAATGATAAAAATTGCATTTGGGGACAGTGTTGCATAACCGTGCAATTGTCATTCAAAGTGCGACAGTGCTGAAAGGTGAAAATTGACCTGGACTGAAAGGGGGTGAAAGTGGTTGAAGTGGTTAAAGTGCTATTAATGAGTATAATGAGTAACAATTAAATGGAAGTGAAGAAATAGAAGATGGTCAGCTGGAGGTACGACTGAGTAAATAGCAAAAGAATCTGCTCAACTGTTAATTTGCCTGGACCTTTCCCAAAATCCCATGCATCAAACTATAATCTGAAGATCTGATAGTATATACAGTAATACTGGTGGCTTTTTTAAGTTTGTATTTTTTTCAAACATTTTTAAAAAGCTACCACATTTCCTAGCCTGCCATACCAGTTATACAAGCCAGTATTCTCACTACAAGTATGTGAACTTCTGTTCTGATGTAATGACACCAGCATGTATGGTACCAGGCAAGCATAGAGAAAGGGAAAAATAAAAAATGGAGGCCTACCTTAAAAGCTTCGGCAGAGTACTGGCAAGTACCACTATGTTCTGTACCACAAAGGATTCCCACAGTTCCAACGCCATCATATCCAGCAATTTGTTCATACATTTAATAGAACCTTTGTAGTTAAATTGAAAATAATAGCCAATAGCAGCAAAAATCTTCATGAAAGAGCAGCAAAGCGGTAGCAGAGAGGCAAGCGCAGCAGTGAGATAAAAGCGCATCTAACAGCAAAACTTTTTTTGGATCGAGAAGGGAAAGGTTAAAATCCCCATCTAGATTTTTTTGGGTTGATTTACTAAAACTGGAGGGTGCAAAGTCTGGTGCAACTCTGCATAGAAACCAATCAACTTCCAGTTTTTTTTGTCAAGACTTAATTGAACAAGCTGAAGTTAGAAATTGATTGGCCATGCACAGCTGCACCAGATTTTGCACTCTCCAGCTTTAGTAAATCAAGCCTTTGCCTTTTGTTTCAAATTGGTGAAATTTACCTTCACTTCCAGTGCCAGAGACACAATAGGAAATCTCTCTAATCTGAGAGAAATCCATTTTCAGTTGTCACCAAAACAGGTTTCCCAATTGTAAGATTTTCCCATTGAATTTTAATTAATTCATTTAACACAGGTACTTACTGTATATAGCGCCGTCAATTTAAGCAGCGCTTTATGTATATACTATATATTGTACATTCATATCAGTCCCTGCCCTCAAGGAGCTTTTACAATCTAAAGTCCCTAACCCACACTCATACATACACATGCTAGGGCCAATTTAGACAGGAGCCAATTAACCAACCAGCATGTTTTTGGAGTGTGGGAGGAAACTGGAGTACACAGAGGAAACTTTTTTGTTGTTTTTACTACAAGAGAAGCCAGCAGGGCAAAAAAAAGGGATGAATCTCCCCAGCATGGACACAAACAGCATCAAAAACCTGACAGGAGTCCTCAACAAAGGAGAAATATGACTTAGGCACATACTGTACACCAAATGTCCATTCCACCATTTAAAAAAGTCATATGCACACGGGACGTACAAATGTTCTCACCTCTGTGCTGGCCATTCTTGGTTCATTGTAGCTTAGATCCAATTTTTAGGCAATTTTGCAAAAGAAATGTCATTTAGCAAAACAATATTGCTCTATCAGCGACTATTTTATAGCACCATTAGCCTGAAATTGCTATTACTTTAATGTATTTTTTATTATGACATTAAAGGTTGAAGAGATTTTTATGGCATTGTGTGTGATTTGATTTTTGAGCCATTCTGCACCTACAGTGGACAATAATGTAGATTAAGATGAATGTTTATCATTTACTGTTGTTTCAAAGAAAATATAGCTATATGAGGAAGACAAGAGATCCATAAACAGAAATTATTTTTAATCAGCTGTCCACCAATACTAAATCCAGTATTTAGATACACTCTCTGATACTGAATATATTATATGGAGAATGAAATGTTTATTTCTTTTCATAATAATCTGATTATTTTACTTGTTTATTCATTTGAACAGTAACCCCCGAAGCTGATTAGTAAGCATGCCTTCAGTGTTACATTAGTTAAAGGAAAACTTTATAATGCTCCATAAATATATGTGATAGGAATGCAGTTTTCTCTGTGATCATGTTTTTAGATTTTTTTTCTATTGGATTTAATATTATCTTTATTGGGGCCTTTGCCTGTAGCAATTGTTTGTTTTGATCTGTTCTTTTGTTTTGAATAAGATTATTAAACATCCAGCTACACGTGGATCTGCGGATTCTTGATGAATCATTAGTTTGGCAAACCAATTTGCTAATTTTCAGGTATTAGGCTCCATTCACACTAGGTTATTTCAAATCGTGGGCGGAAAAATCGTGTTCCAGAAACTTTTTGGGGCGTCACGCTTCCCACTATTTTGTTTGTGCCAATGTGGAAGGTTTGCTGCGATCGTGGCAAAAACATCCTCCGTTTTCAGGTGCCATTGAAATGAATGGCACTTGAACATGCAATCGAGTGTTCTCATACTTTTACATCATGTTTTCAACTTGATTCCGCCTGCAATTTGAAAAAACCTAGTGTGAATGGAGCCTTACTGTAAATGCATCAATAGGTTAATGTTTTGTGTACAGCAGTCAGAATCACTGGGCAGTTCTATGTGGGCTATCTATCTATCTATCTATCTACAGTTGTGTCCAAAATTATTCAACCCCCACTGAAATTGAGTGTTTTGGCCAGTTTGACATTGCTTTTGATCATTCAGTCATCTTGCTTACATTTACATTAAAGAGGCACTTGTAGGTCAGACAAATATAACATAACAGTTATAATGAAATAACCACAAATGTCTTTTCTGTGCTCACAGCATTATCAGTTTTATTCAACCCCCAAGTGACATTCAATCTTAGTACTTAGTACAGCATCCTTTTACAGTTATAACTGCTTTTAAACGTGAAGCATAGCTTGACACAAGTGTCTTGCAGCGATCTACGGGTATCTTCGCCCATTCTTCATGGGCAAAGGCCTCCAGTTCAGTCACATTCTTAGGCTTGCGCACTGCAACTGCTTTCTTTAAGTCCCACCAGAGGTTCTCAATCGGATTTAAGTCTGGTGACTGCGATGGCCACTCCAAAATGTTCCAGCCTTTCCTCTGCAACCATGCTCTAGTGGACTTGGAGGTATGCTTGGGATCATTGTCCTGTTGAAAGGTCCAACGTCTCCCAAGCCTCAGGTGTGTGACGGACTGCATCACGTTTCCATCCAATATCTCCTGGTACTGAAGAGAATTCATGGTACCTTGCACACGCTGAAGCTTCCCTGTACCTGCAGAAGCAAAACAGCCCCAAAGCATGATTGACCCTCCACCATGCTTCACAGTAGGCAAGGTGTTCTTTTCATCATAGGCCTTGTTCTTCCTCCTCCAAACATAGCGTTGATCCATGGGCCCAAACAGTTCTAATTTTGTTTCATCAGTCCACAGAACACTATCCCACAACTTTTGTGGTTTGTCCACATGGCTTTTGGCATACTGCAGTCGACTCTTCTTATTCTTTGGAGACAGCAAGGGGGTACGCCTGGGAGTTCTGGCACGGAGGCCTTCATTACGCAGTGTGCGTCTTATTGTCTGGGCTGAAACTTCTGTACCCACATCTGACAAATCTTTTCTCAGTTCCTCAGCAGTCACACGGGGACTTCTCTCCACTCTACGCTTCAGGTAGCGCACAGCAGTCGAAGTCAGCATCTTCTTTCTGCCACGACCAGGTAGCGTTTCAACAGTGCCCTTTGCCTTGAATTTGCGAATGATGCTTCCTAAGGTGTCTCTTGGTATGTTTAACATCTTTGCAATCTTCTTATAGCCATTGCCCTTCCTGTGAAGAGAAATCACCTCTTCTCTTGTCTTCCTGGACCATTCTCTTGCCTTCACCATGTTTGTAACCACACCAGTAAATGTCTAGAAGGAGCTGAGTATCACAGTCATTTTAAAGCTGCCTAATTGGTGCTTATTATGCTTGATTGCTGCTCGGTGACATCCACAGGTGTTTTCAATACCTGATGGAAAGCACCTGTATGAACCTCTGTTCTTCAGAGTGGTAGTCTTTAAGGGGTTGAATAATTGTGGCAATGAAGAAACCACATAAGAACCATTTACTACTGTATTACATAAACAATTGATGTCATTTTAGTTGCATTTGGGTAGTTACAACGTCCTTGTAGGATTTGATTCTGAATACAATTCCAAATGTACACTATAGTCCCTAAACCCCTTTACAGCATTGGGGGTTGAATAATTTTGGACACAACTGTATCTATCTATGTATCTATGACTTGCATAAGTTTGATACATTACATATTAAAAAGGTACTAAAGTCTTTTTAAAAATTGTGAGCAGACAAGCTCTTTATTGCAGAAACGACATGCACATACGTGCCTGTGTGCTGGGATGAATGAACTTCTGCGCGTGCGTGGGAGTTATGTCATCTCACTCTGGCCAAACGAGATTATGGAAGATCGGCACCTGGAAGAAGCTGGGAAGAAGGCATCTGCAAGGGACCTTGCAGGTGTTGGACAGTTGGAGGTGGGGTAAATATTGAAGACTTTAGTTCTCCTTTAAAGTGTATGCTCAGTTAAAATTCTTTTCCTTAACTTTTACTGCTATCTGGGGCCCCCTTAAAGATTTTTTCCCTTACTTCCTGTGCTGATGGCAATGTTCTACCAGGCAGGAAGTGAGTGGAACCCTCCAACAGCAATCTATCTATCTATCTATCTATCTATCTATCTATCTATCTATCTATCTTATATCTACAGTGTTAGGCAAAAAATGGAAATACTACATGATTTGAAGGTGTGAAAGTAATGACATGTTTCGTGTTGAAAGTAGAAATGATGTAACATTCTATTGCTTCTGCTGTGTGATGAGACACCTAGCTAACAGGTGGGAAGCCTCACCTTCGTTATTCAGTGCGTATGCTACTAGTAATATGGAGTCTTGTCAGAGCTTACCGAGCTTCAAAGAGGACAAATTAGCTGGTGCCTCTGAGACTGAAGTTGCTAATTTATTCACTGTGTCACGAGGTACAGTATCAAAGGTTATGACAGTATTTACAGTTTCCGGGAAAACATTGTTTGATACGCTTAAGCATGGTCGGCATGGTCAAGTGACTGAAAGAGACAAAAGGACATTGCGCAGGATTGTAACTCAGTGAAGACTGAGATTGAGCTCTGCAGTCCCTTTTGTTTTCTTATTCCAGGTCACACTCCTGCGCAATGTCCTTTTGTCTCTTTCGGTCAGTTTCCCATGTCGACCATACTTATACAGACAACAGTTTACTGGAAACTGTATATACAGTCAAAACCTTTGATACTGCACCTCACAACATGGCAAATAAATTGGCAACTTCAGTCACAGACCCACCAGCTAATTTGCCCTCTTTAAACTAGGCAAGCTCTGACATGGTGTATTACTGGCAGCACACGCAGTGAATGATGAAAGTGAGGCTTCCCATCCATTAGCTAGGTGTCTCATCACACAGCAGGAGCAAAAGTGTGTTACTTCACTTTCGCTTTCAATGTTAAACATGTCGTTACTTTCACCCCTGCAAAACATGTAGTGCTTCCATTTTTTTTTGTCTAACCCCTGTATATTTGTCTAATTTAGCCTTTCCTAACCATTTCAACATGGAGAAACACTTGAAAAAACTTTATGGTCTCAAGGAACTCCCGCTTATAATTACTGTATCTACAGCTCACTGTATATTAGTGTGATGGTTAGTGGCAAAATTCTCCCTATGTTGGGGTTAGGTGGGGAGAATTCCCCCCCGCCACCTTAAAAATGGTTAATTGATGTCAGTGTTAGTGGGAACTTATGTGAGAGACAGAAATTGCTCCTTCAACAGAGCACCCCTAGAAATCTCTGGAGGAACCATAGGGTTCCATGGAGCCCTGGTTGAAAAAGGCTGGTCTAGATAAATAGATATAATTGTCTTTAGGTAAGTGTGAGGATGGTGTGTGAGGACCATCTTCGTGTTTTTTTTTTCTACCATGATAAATAACGTTTGCATAAGGTCTGTTTATACATTACATCTATCTATCTATCTATCTATCTATCTATCTATCTATCTATCTATCTACCTATCTTTCATTGGTTTTCTGTGTATTACATTTAAACCTACAAAACCTTTGAGTTTTGAGATTATGACGGCTTATGTCCTACATATTTTGTGGAAATAGCAATTGGAAAAAACAGACAGCAGGGTTAATAATGTCTAAATGTTCCTGTAATCCACCCCTACTGCCATGTGACTTCCAGCACTGACTAATGTTGAATCAGGACTTAGCTTTCAACCAGGTGCAAGACAGGAAATTTACATAGTTGTTTTTACAGCGACTTGCAACATAAACTTTGATATCGTATTGCAGCTTTGGGCCTTAAAAGATTTGGTTGTGGGTCCTAATACAATCAAATAAACAATAAGTGACATTAGTGTTAAATGCGGAAAGCTGTTCGTAAACATGTCCCCTTTAAATTAAGTGTCAATGGAGGACAAAGACAGCGCTTTGTTCCTGTTGTTTGGATTCCCCCTTAGTTAAATGAGTAAACATGTTGAGCAGTAGTTACATTTTAAATCCATGATGGTCCCATACATTGCACTAAAATTAGCTGTGAAGCGCTGCAAAAATTAAACAAGTGTCTTCCTTTCATTTTAGAAAGCCAAAGAACATTTTCCCATCTGTGTCATTTAGCAAAACAGATTTAATTTGTTTATCAACACATTAGCATAAGCAGAGCTTCTTCTTTTTTTGAGTTTTGTGGATTCTTCTCACTTAGGATGATGAATAAACCTCCCCCTTGATAAGCGGTGACACATCATTGCGGCAGTCCCCTTTCACAATGAGGCCCACAATTAATCTTGCTGTCAGCACTGGTAAACAGAGTAAGCAAAGCTGATCTTTTATTTCATAATGTTGCTTTCTGTAGGCTGAAATTCCTCCATGGAATGAGGTTTTTACGTAAGTTGTACACCTCACACAATAAGCCACTTTTAATCTCTGTAAAGGTTGAGTCAGTGAGATGTTAAATAAATAGAGGTTTTTTGATGTGGTTTCATATGTAGGTGGTGGGAAGGGACTTGTACCGGTGGATGGTTTAGAAAATAATTTATTCAATAGGTGGGTCTGTTTCAGGTTTAGCAGTTTTGGATTCACAAAGTACAGCCAAGCTCCTCTAACTTATGAGAGCACTTTGGGTACAAATAGTTTCACTACCTTGTGAGCTTAAAGTAGCCCACCCCCCAATAATATACAATATAATATACCACCACCTCTGATGAAAACTCTGTAGTTAAAACAGAGCTTCTCATAATAACAGGCTTCTATTTTTTATTTTTTTTGCAGACTGCCACTGGTTCATGACTGCTGAGGAGCATAGGCTTGAATCCCAATTGATAATACTTTAACCTTGCCCATATAACAAAACACATGTAGTATAATTTAGTTGCAAACGTTGCAAGGCCACAGCTTTATTTAATTTCAAACACAGACCATTTTCAAATAAAACCATTTTAACCAGTGCCAAACATAGTTGTACTGTAAGCACATTTTAACATTAGGTTAAACAAGTCTAAAAAGGCCTGTCCTTGCCACTCATGTTTGTCAAACATTAGACCAATTCCAACTTCCAATCAAGGGCATAGAACATTACAGCAACTTTTATCGCTGGCAAGGTCCAAAATCCAATGAAGAAGCTGTGACATACCCAGAATAGGGTGGGCAGGTGGACCCCACCCCCCTCACCTCATACCATTTGACCAATATTCTTTGGCCAATTTATTGTACATATCGAATCTAACCACACCCAACTCCCAGCTATGCCCCCATCAGTCAAGGCACCCTTTCCTATAAGGTCAAGCAGCCCTCATTCTGGCCATGCTCTGCTATAAATAATCCAGGGCTGGCTTCTTCTTCCCATCTTGTCTGGCCCACTGATGATGTCTGCACGAGATCTCATGCATACGCAGTACAAGATCTGGCATGTTTTGTGAGTGGGAGGCATAAAAAAGGCAATGAATAAATCAACAAAATCATATGTCATTTTGTTAATTCATTTGTATCTATGTATCTGCCTCATTTCACATGTCACAATATATGTCACCTGTGAAAAAAAGCTTTTTTCAAAGATTTTAGGAGATTGCATGAATATTTGTGAGATCTTACAATTCGTAAAAGGGATCTCCCTGGAAGGCACTGTTGATGTAGCCTTCAAGAGGGCACCTGCGAGGCCATGGCCACTTTACCATTATCTACGATTACCTGGAAGTGGTAAACAATATAAGTACACAAATAAAGCTTTGCACTTACATATGACTTAAAGTGATTGTAGAGTTTTTTTAACATTTTTTTTTACCTTAATGCAATCTCTGCATTAAGGTAAAAGCCTTTGGCTGCTACTGCTGTTAGTCAAATAATGTGAGTAGGAAGAAGGGGGCAGGGCCAAGACAATCTCTGTGTGTCTATAGATGCACAAAGCTCTGATTGGGATCAAGCCCATACAAGTGCCCCCATAAGAAGTGGCTTGCTATGGGGGCACTCAGAGAAGATGAGGAGCCAAGAGCACAAGTGGGGGACCCCATAAAATGTGGTTCGGGGTTGCTCTGTGCAATGCCATTGCACACAGCAGGTAAGTATAACATGTTTGTTTGTTTTTTTTAAAAAGCCTTTACAGTCACTTTAGAGCTCACCTTTAAGAAAAAAAATAATACATGCATTCATTTGCATGAAAAAAAATTGCATTATTTTCTTTTTCACAGGAATCTGCAATCAGTGGATCATGGGTGTGATGTCAGGCATCTGTAAACTCTGCCTCCAGCACTCTGCCTATACCTCTGTATGGTTTTTGGATAACTAGCTAGGAGGAAGTGTCAAAGGACTATGAGTGTTGATAGTACTCCCATAGTGACAGATGGGACTTGTAGTTTATTCATTCACAGATCTCTGTAAGGGCCAGTTCATATCAAAATAGAGTGCCCTGCGCTGTCCTTGCGATTTGCATGCAGGTGCCAATTAATTATTAGTGGCACCCCAAATGAATGTTGCAAACGGAGCACATTTGCGGCTACCAAATCACATATGCTTGCAAAAGGCTGTCAAAACCGCACCACACAAGAACGTGCCGGATTACACAGGTTTTAGTGTGAACCAGTCCTAAATGAATGACCTAACTGTGCAGGTGGAGCCCCTAAATACTGGTGTAACATATAACATGTTGCTAAAGGTGAAGTTAGCCTTTAAAGATGGTTATAAAGCTGCATGCACCTGTCCTTTTGGGGTGGGGCTGGGGGGGGGGGGGGTAGTCCACTTTAAAACCTAAATAAAGTTACAGAAATATATACATTTAGATAAACATTATACTAAGACCACCTTCCTAGACTTGGCTCTATGCTCCTGTTACAGTAGTTGTGCATAATGTCTAACTATGGCTCTTGACTTCTATAGGCACCAGATTAGGACCCCCCGCTCTCAGTAATGTACTAACCCTGGTCAGACATACACACTCCTTTTCCATGAAATACAAGTCTGTGTGAGGAAGCTTCTACTGAGGGGTGTGGCTGCTACTCAGCTCTGTCAGCTCAGTGCACTGGAGAGAGAGCAGGAAGTGGCCTTCTCACTGAGAGAAAAGGGTATTTTAAGGCATAGGAATAGTGAGCAGAACCCTTTTCAGGAGAGTAGTCACCTTCAAACACCTGATCACTGATTCAACTTCTCTGTATGGGGCTTGCAGTGGTGTTGTATAAAGGAGATTGCAATTAGAGCATGCATGGTTACCTCTAAGGACAGGGCCATCTTTAATGTGGGGCAAAAGGGGCAGCTGCCCAGGGCCCAGTCACTGTTGTGGGACCCAAAGCAGCTGTCCCCTGAGCCTACGCTGTCTGCCAGGATTTTGTTTTACAGTCTTAATTTCGCCACTCCCGGCACTGCTCACTTCTGTCACTTGTAAAGATGCACGGCTTCTGTCTTTACAAGTGACAGCGCTCCTCTGCCGGCGGCCACTCAGAACCCTTCATGCTCTGCACATTGATCTCCATAAGAGAGCAGAGGAGGGAGGGGACGGGGAATCCACACTGGCAAAAGCTCCTCCTCTCCGGCAGATTGCACGGACACATTGTAAGTATTTCTCTGCAGCCCCACTCTGAAAATTTCGAGGTGGTGGGAGAGGAACTGGGCGAGAGGAGAGCTCTCTACTGGAACGTGTGTGGGTGGGTGTGTGTGTTTGGGGTTGGTTGGTGATCTCTGAACTGAAATCTGTTAGGAAGAGAGCTTTGTACTTGGGGGGGGACTTGGATGCACACAGCGCACCCCTCAACCCTGCACTCCATGCATAGCACACCCCTCAACCCTCCACTCCATACATAGCACACCCCTCAACCCTGCACTCCATACATAGCGCACCCCTCAACCCTGCACTCCATACATAGCGCACCCCTCAGCCCTGCACTCCATACATAGCGCACCCCTCAGCCCTGCACTCCATACACAGTGTAACCCTGAACTCCATACACGGCGCAACCCTGAACTCCATATACAGTGCACCCCTCAACCCTGCACTGCTTACACAGTGCACCCCTAAACCCTGCACTCCAAACATGAATCTTGATAATCAGTTCTAGACATTTTCAAGTCTAATAGGCAAAGTATTGTCAAAAATGACATGGGAAGCTGGGCATTGCACAGGGGAAATATTTAACAAATGAAAATTATCATACAGTGGGGAGAAAGTCCTCATTTAAGTGCAAGCCATCATTGGGAAAAATACCAATCCTTTCAATTACAGGTTTAGGGGATGACTTTAAGCTGTTTGTAGTGTGGCAGAACAGTGTAATGTTCATGGACAGAGTCAACAACACTGCATTCTAGCATCACCCAAACGTTTCAATCCGGATACATGTGTTTGCAGCATACTGCAACACACACTGAACAGAGAATTGGAATGCAAAAAGCCTCATCATTACCCTCAAAATTGCCAGCTTTGTTGTTAGTGGATGCAATAATAACTCCCATCATCGGTGTCAGAGAGTGCAATAATAATCTGCAGAACTGGTGTCAGTGGACATAATAGTAATCCCCACCATTTGTATCAGTGACCACAATTATAATTCCCAGCATTGATGCCAGTGGATGCAAGTATAAACCCCAGCATTGAAGCCAGTGGATGCAGTTATAACTCCCAGCATTGGTGTTAGTAAACCCAGTAATAACTCCCATTATTGGTCTCAGTGGATGCAATAATAACCCTCAGCATTGTTTGTCAGTAGACAAAATAATAACCCCCAGCATTGGTATCAATGGATGCGATAATAATCCCCACATTGGTGCTCAGTTGCAGTGGTATTAAATACATTAGTGGTTAGGGCAGTGTTTATCCAAAAGGTAGCTTGAGTTTTGAGGAAAAAAAATGTAGCACATAAAAAATATATATACCCTATACAATTTGCTACACAAGCCATATTGAAATTTACTGTACAATTGAATGACGTATAGTATCCTGGAGGCATTCTGTACTCAGTTGTGCTTTTTCTTTCAACAAAAGTGGATTTACACTTTAACACCCATTCCCTCTCTCTGGTGGTTAGTGGCTATGTGTTTTTTAACCCTCTCCCTACTGGTGGTTAGTGGCAGGGTTCTTCGTCCCCTATTCCTGCCTGGTGGTTAGTGGCAGTGTTTTTTCATCCCCCCATTGGTGGTTTGAAGCAGAAAATTTTCAATTTTTGTTTTCAATTATTGATTAACTGATTTTTTTTGTTATATGTTTATTCACGACCGTGAGCACATTTAGCATTTACTGTACATTGGGAATCAAGTGTCTTTATGATACTTTATAATTGTTTATCTGATACACATGAGTGTTGAGTCATGTAATGAGTTATTATTCAGATTATATTTATTATTTTGGTTAAGAGCAAGTGCCACAATGTTTTACACGCTTTTTTTTAGCAAATTTTAATATGCCCTTCGCCCATCTTCATCATTGGTAATCATTCAGCTGATTACATGTTCCTGCACTCTTCTCTATCTCTTGAGGAAGCGACTTCATGTACTGTGAGGCAGAGATCAACAGAATCAGGGCTGTCACTCTACAGCATTTCACCTGGCTCCTCCCCTGGCAGCAACATAAGAGGTTCCATAGAGAGATGAAGGGAGGGGTGGAGGGATTGGGTCAGCACAGACAATAATTAGACACTCCCAGAAGGGGAAACATGCACGGAGAGAGGGGCTGTACTAGGGAATTTAGTCTTCCTAAAATAGTTAAATGTGCCAGGGGGTTGTTGTCAATTAAAAATTGTTTATAGAAAGTAAGCATTTAAAATACTTGAGTTTTCTGTGCTTTTACATGCAACTTTTAAAGTTGGTAAAACGGTCTCTTTGAAACCCATCTCCTTTTTAGCTTTGGATTAGGGGGTTAAAACCTGATGTGTTTTTTATAACTTCCCTTATTTATTTTTTACTAAAATGTAATTGCCAAATAAATATAGCAATGTGTGGGAGGGTACAGCGTGGTGCTCGGCAGTGAAGACCCAAGTGGGAGGATTCCAAAAAGGAAGGTGTATCCCTAACCTGTCCCTACTCATGAGGAACCTCTCCCTACAACTAGCCATTTCCACTGCCAGACGGGAGATCTGTCCCTAATTAGTCCACTTGCATAAATGCATGCCAAACTCAGGATCCAGGGTCCTAAATAGACTATAGATGCAAAGAAACAAACAGAGGGCGCACCAGCCTAGTGCATTGCCTAAATTACATTTATTGATAAATGTAGCAGATTGTGATAAACTCACAAACAACAACAATATAAAAGCTTATCATACAAAACAGCAATATCCAGTTTGCCTGATATAGTATCCCCACAGGAACACTGTACCTTCAATAGGCTAATGTGTTTTGGGGACTTGCCCCTTCCTCATAGCCTAAATAGAGTCTGCCTGACCTAATATGGCTGTCAGGGTCAAATGGGCAGCCAACAACCAACCGATTCATTGACCCAGTGACCCCGGAACAATAGAGGAACCATGTTCGTCTTGGGTTCTTCCTCTGCGATGCTGCTGCAGTTGAGCACCCTCTGCAGTGGAGAAAAGAGACTGCACCTGTGTACACTCCCCCACCCTTTGACAGATGCTGTCCTCAGGATCGCAAACAGTAAAAGCAACAGGAAAATTCCAAAAGGCATGGTTAAGGAAAAACAGTCTAAACAAGTTTAAACAACATCATCAGATTATTTGGCAGGGAGCTGCCCATGGTTGGACCACAAAGTGCGCTGATTTCCATGGTCATCAGTACAGTCATGATGTAAGAGTTCATCTTCTGATTTTGACTCTGGGGGGTCGCTTGCTATCTCCATATCCCCTTCACTCTGGACCAAGCCTGTGTGCTTGTAGGAGTTACAGGTTCTCCTATAGCCCCGGTACCAGAGCTCTCTATGTCCAAATCAGGAGAGGCCAGGACATTGAGCATGAGAGGAGGCAGGAACCATTCGGTGGGGGCCTCTTGCATAGATGGAAGATCCACAAGGTTGAGCATCCCTTGGTCACCAGCAAGCTTGTTGCAGCAGCCCCCACTCAACATGTAGGGCCTCAACATGTTAGGGTACAGCCGCTTATTTATGGGGTCAAACCACTCTGAGATCACATCACCTGGAGTGGGTGGGAAGGATTGCTGCTCCACTCGATAAGGGGTGCAACTTTTTTCGGACTCCAACTGGGAGTGACCAGACCACTTCTTGGAGAAGGGCCAGAAAACATTTTTGCTTAGGAGAAGTGCAGCCACCCCCACCTGTTTGGGCTGTTTCAGGGCTGCCATCCATTGGAACTTGTAGGCCTGGATCACCTTGAGCCCCACCGTCCTCTGGCCACAGCCCTTAGCATGCCAGCCAAAATGTTCAAACCCGGCTAGCAAGTGGGATAAGTCTAAATCTTTCAGTACATTCATGCCCAGCACAACAGGGACTGCCAAATTTACTGGGCTACGAGTCACCCAGGTGATACCCTCAACCAGGATAGGTAAGTTATTAGCCAGGTGGGGTCCAGTTAGTCTGTTCTGAATCGCTGGGCGTAGAAGTCATACTCTATGACAGTGACCTCTGAACCAGTGTCAGACAGGCATGGAACCTCTTGATCATGGATGAGGCCTGACACTATTGGGCTTGGTGCGACCATGGACTCGGGTTTGCTGGGGCTTTGAGTGGTCTGACCTGGGGGTTGTCCCTCTGCCCCAGGAGCCACTAGTTTAACAGCAGACTGTGTGAGTTTTTGAATTCAGCCTGCCCACAGTTCTTGGATTTATGCCCTTAGCAGCTGCACAGTACTTCCGGTCCTCCTCAGGGTAACTCCACAATGGGTTTTTGCCCTTGTAAGGTTGGGGCGAGTAATGGAAGATATCTCCTGCTGCAAGATGCCACATCCTGAGCCAATTCCCTCAATGCTGTCTGTAGGGCTGACAGTGGTAAAAGGGCTAAGGCCTCCTCCATCAGATGCACCAGATGATACTTTTTTGTCACTGGGACCTTGCTTCCATATCTACTTACTCCCGTGCAATCACATCCACCACGATGTCATGGAGAGAAAAGGGAAGCTGCATCCTAACATGCTCTTGCAGGGCTCTTCTGACTGGGCCAGCTTTCATGCCCACTATAAACTGGTCCCTTAGCATGTGATCAGAGGCGGCAATGCACATCCCCCTTTTTCAGGTGTTTCCAGAGATTCTGGAGCCCTGGCGCAAAATGGATAATACTCTCATTCTCCTGCTGCCTTCAGACAAAGATCTTTGTCTCAGTTCTGGGATCAGTACCCTTTCTCCAGACAGGCCCTCAAGATGTGACACAGTTTGTTCCAATGTAGCTCTTTCCTCTTTCGGCATAGCCATCAACGCTTGGCGGTCGCCACCCTCTAAGGCAGTAATAACCAGCTCCACCATCAGCCGGGCAGGAACCTGAAACAGACTCAATTCACTTTCTAGTCTCTCCTCCCACTCAGCCAGGGGAATATTTGAGTTGTTAAACTTAGGCACTAGCACCAGGGCTGATCCTTAAGGTGCTATGTTAGACCCTACACTTCATTCGGGGCACCTGATGCAATGTCAGGGCAGGGCTGTGGAACGGACAGGTAGGCCTAGTGGCAGGGTAACGCACTGGCTGACGACAACCACCACCAACAGACTGAAGTCCCTCAGGGCGCGGAGTCTAAGTCCCAGGCTGCCCTTCACCAGGGCCCCTGATGGTGGGGATGGACTTGACGCAACCAGGGACCAGGTCGCGGCCCCCGAGACACCCCAGCTGCGGTAATGGCCGCCGCCAATGGCGTGTAGTTGGTGAGAAATGACAATAGCGTAGTCAGACAAGCCGGGTCAATAACAACGGGACAAAACAGTACAGAACAGTAGACAGAGAATCACAGGTCACGGGCCGGGTTCAGCAACGGAAGGTCAGATCAAAGGGAAACGCAGAGAATGGTCTTAGTCACAAGCCGAGTCAGAATACCAGAAGAGTCACGAGCGTATACACAGAGCTGTAGCAAGACAAAGACACAAGACACAAGTGCAAAGAGCATGTGCAGATCCCAGGCTTATATGTACTCAGCCACACCCCTCTGGGGGATGGACCTCAGAGACCTGAAGGCATAAAAGATTCCCATCATGCTCAGCAGAAATCCAAGATGGATGCTAGCACATGGAGTAACATAACCTCTGGGAAAAGGTAGGACCTTGACATGCAAGAAGGGACATATTTTGCCAACTGCTGCCAAGTGTGGGTGGGTACAATGTGAGAAATGAAAACACAATGTCAGCTTGCAATAAACAGGACTTGTATTGAGAAGAAAGTTCAATGACACAAACAGCCCAGTGGGAAGGCACTCAACTGGGAACACTCACAGTATGTCTGGCCAAAGTAGAATTGAGAGGTTCTTGAGCATGCTGACAGCATCTGACCCAAAGAGCGGAATGTGACCTGGTCAGTCTGCACCCAAGCTGGAGAATTCCAAGAAGGAAGGCATATCCCTAGCTTGCCCCTACTCGTCAAGAACCTCTCCATACCTCTAGCCATGTTCCTTGGTAGACCTTACATCTGTCCCTAACCTGTCCACTTGCAAAAATGCGCACCAAACCCAGGAGCCAGGATCTTAAATAGACTCTGCTAGGCCTAAGATGGCCAGCAGGGTCACATGGGTGGCCAGTAACCAACTGGGTCGCTATTCCAGTGACCCAGGAACCATGTTCCTCTTGGCTTCCTCTCCCTCTGTAATGCCACTGTGGTTGACAGCCACCTGCAGTTGAGAAAAGACACTGCACCTGCCTGCAAATGAGTTATATGACTTATGAATATTAAGGATGCCTGAGTATCAAAACAATAGATAATTACCCTGACAGTGTGGAAAGCATACAACAAAATTATTTTAACAAGTGAATTATTTAGAGTCTCATAATATACAAGCATAAGTAAACTTTAAGAGAACATATTCCAACAGTTATTAATGGAGCATGAATAAACATGTGTACAGTATATCTCTAAGTAAATCTTTCACATGTGTATTAATACTGTCAGCAGTATTTGGAACCAAATACTTGACTAAATTAGGGTGAGAGGTAAAGGAGGAGTACTGGGTGAAAGAAAAAAAAAGGGGGATATCTCATCTTTTCTCTCCATGGCATGCCCGAGCTCCCTCATTTGGATGAATACGTAGGTATAAATTGTTAAGGGTAAAGAACCACAAAAACTACTACTGGATATAAAATAAAAATATGTCACTGGTAATTCTCATGGAGGCTAAGTTTTGGCATGCACGTGTAGAGAGTTATTTAGCCATGCCTTGAGGTATTCCATGTTTAGGATGTCATAAATACTTTTCAAAAGTTTAGATTTGGAAGATCCAGCCAGGTGTCTCCAATTCGAGACTGTCATGCATTGTGCAGCAGTTAGAATATGGTTCATTGGGCATCGTTCATGCAGCTGTTGCTTCCTAATAGACTTCAGTGTGCTGGAAGTTGGGAAAACATGGCCACCAGAAAAATAACAGCTTCACTGAGATTGAACTCTGCAGTGACTTTTGCAACAGTCATTTTCTTATTCCGGGTCACAATCCTGCGCAATGTCCTTTTGTCACTTTCAGTCAGTTGACCTTGTCAACCGCGCTTATGTTTATCAGACAAAGTTTTCCCAGAAACTGTATATGCCGTCATAATCTTTGATACTGTACCTCAAGACACAGCATATAAATTGGCAACTTCAGTCACAAACCCACTAGCCAAGCCAGCACCAACAACTTGCCATTTTTGAAGCTCAATAAACTCTGACTTGACTCCGTATTACTAGCAACACATGCAGTAAATGATGAAAGTGAGGCTTGCCACCTGTTAGCTAGGTGTCTCATCACACAGCGGAAGCATTACCTACATCACCTGAAATCATATAGTGTTTCCATTTTTTTTGTCTAACCCCTGTACATCTCTTACTTCCTGTCCTGTCTATCTGAATAGAAAAAGTAACAAAAGTAAGTTTCCCCACTGGGGTCTTGGAAATGGATAAAAAATAATGGCAGAGTGGAGAAAGGTTCTAACCTTCCTTACTCTAGCCAGATCTAAAAGATAATTTTTGGTTGGAGTTGAGCTTTAATTTCACATTAATACATTTGCTTATACATTGCACTGCATGTTTATGCGCATTATCAAGAACAAGAACAAGCTGTGTATCTACATTGAAATTTATTTTCATTGGCTCCCCAGCATACCTAGAAAGCCAAACACATATACCTGCTTCGCAGAACATCCCACATATTAAAGAATGTTTTTATTTTGGCTCGTCAGTGCACTCATGGTTTGCAGTGGTTTTGCACAGAGCAGCCTGAATCCTCCTCTTCTTGGGTCCCCCGCCAGTGCTCCTGGTCCCTCCCTACTCTCAGGTGCCCCCACAGCAAGCAGCTTGCTATGGGAGCACCTGAGCATGCGCACTCCCCAGCCGCTGCTGCGTGTGTCCATTCCGCCCACTCTCTCTTCTCATTGGCTCACTGGCCAGTGGCTTCCACTGCTGTCTCAGTCAATGAGGAGAGCCAAGATTCTAGTGCACATCACTGGATCGAGAGGGCTTAGGTGAGTATTAACGTGGGCTGAGGGGGGGAATGCTGCACAGAGAAGGTTTTTTTACCTTCATGCATAGAAGGTAAAAAAGCTTGAGTCTTTAAAACCACTTTAAACTATTGGATTCTTTAGAACCAATTTATACCATCATTGTGATTCTAAGTGATTTTTATGTCTGTGCCTTTAGCATCTGATTTGACTGAAAAACTTTTACTCTGTAGAAAACATTATGTTATTGTCAATAGCTACATGTCTTTGGTCAGAGATCAGAGTTTATAGACTATTATTTAGCTATTAAGTCACCACAATGAAAGCCAATCTGTCCATCAACGTGATGAATTGGTTTATGCCCCATGCTATATATAGAACTATTTCCTAACTTTAGGGTGATATTTATTGCAAAACTAAATGATGATGAGTACAGAGCTGTGATTTGTAATGATGTGACAATTCACAAGAAGTATCTCTCAGCTTTAATGTCATGTCATTTACAGCATCGCTCCCCTGGGATTACTCAAAGGATATAATGACTTGCACCTTGAAATTGCGTCCTTAAAAAAAACTGAAATCATATGAATTCTACAGATCTCTGCAATGTGTGATATAAAACATAAATTTTAATTGCACTTCATTCACTAAGTGCAGCATTACCTCATGCTTTAGTTTTAACAATGGATTTTCTCTAACTCATCCCTTTAAATATGATAAACTGCCCAACATATCACCGAACATGGCAATGCTTATTAGCACATAAGAATGCATTGATTGCCTGTCCTGATTCATCTTTTGGAATTGTGTGTCTTGTTTCCACTACACATGATGCTGGATGGGCACATGTATAGGCTAGGTGATTACTAACATTAAAATGATATCAGCCAGGTCAACTTACCCCAAAATCCAGGCAGCCACCCTGTTTTTTATCGCTCTCACTCTATTACCATGTATGATTTACAAATCTCCCTTGATTCCTCTCATTCACTTCCCTGCTCAGTTGTCCTATATTTTGAAAGACAATCTCGATATGTCTAAAATACAGTAAATGTTAATTTTGCTGTCTCGGTTCCTGTTTTTAAAATATTGATAACACTTACATATGAACACAGTCCTGAGTCTTTTCTTTAAGAGGAAATCAACCCCCACCCTCATCAACTGTATGGCTGGGCTGTTCCCCAAAAGCATACTCATAAGCCTGGCAATTCAACAATGTTGCCTAGAGATTAGCCTTTTTGCTGCAGCATACCTGGTCACATGCCTCCATGTGGATGGTGCAATGACCCTGTGATGACATGCGTGCACTGAACTGTGTCATCAATGGGATAGCTTTAAGAACCTTAAATACACAGCCTCTCCTTAGCATTGTAGTCTACCCTTGGCCTCCTGGAACCCAAGACATGGATATCCCAGGAGGCTGACCTAGGCCAGGAATAAGAAAGTGTGAGTAGGGGATCCTAAAAAAAGATTTTTTTGCCTGCCCCCAACCCAAAAAAATATAATTCTGTTAGAGGAGTGGTATAGGAGGAGTATTATATAACGTTGTTAGGGAGGGTAAAGTCATGCTTTAAACATATCGGATGTAATTCTCTGGTTTTGTGTGTAAATATCACACCAAACCATTTTTTTAAGCCACACAATTTGACCACACCTATATTTTGCTGCAGTACATGCCAATTTCATGTGTAATCTGTTTTCCTAGGTTGAAAGCTCTAAGATATTAGGGTAGGAATTACAAAATGACGTTCCATGTACTGCATGCTTCAAGGACTTGTACATGGAAGGCTGGGTAAAAGTGACTTTATTAAAGTGAAACTACATGGCATTTTTATTATGAAAATATTTTGAGCAAGATGTTACTTTTTTGGTCACAGTAGGAGTAATAAATGTTTCTGCATCAGTGATCAGTAGGAGTAACAAATGTTCCTGTATCAGTAGTCCATGTAATAGAAAAAAAACCCCTTGCGTCAGTTGAAAGAAAACATGCCCCCTGCACCAGTAAGAGTAATAAATGCCCCTGTGTCAGTAGTCACTGGAAGTGCCCATGTCAGTGGGAGTAATACATGCCCCTGCATCAGTGGTCATAGTGCAAAACACATGCCCCTACTTCAGTGAAAATGGTGCCCCAGCATTGATGTTCAGGGGCACTTAATCCCAAGTCCTGCGCTGCTTCTCTAGATTGGGACTATACAAGCACCATCAGGAAGGAGAGCACCCCCTCTGATGGTGCTTGTTACAAATTCTGGGTGCTGGAATGCTCTATGTTATGTTCATGCAGGACCTCCTCATTGTAGGAGATGGTCTATGGCAGCCAATTTCAACCTTTTAACATGGAGGAACCCTCGAACTAATGTTCTGGTCTCAGGAAACCCCTCCTAATAATTACTATATCTACAGCTCCTGGTACGTTGTTTACAGTGTGAAGAATGTTTCCTCCATTTGTGGTCAGTGGAAAGAATCCCCCTCTTACAGATAGTCAGTGGCCGTCACTAGTGTTGGTGTCACCTGGTGTGGTAAAACATGTCACCCCCCCATAATTTTATAATTGCCCTTTTATAATTATTCCACAACATTCCCCCCAATTACAATTACCCTGCAACCTCACCTCCCCCATTATAAATACACTGGACCCCCCTCCTTATTATAACTACCCCACATTACATCTAATTAATTCCCTCCACCCCCCCAACACCCACTTCATAGTTCTATTAACCCCACAATCTGCTCCCATTATAATTACCCTGGAGTATTTCCCCCATTATAATTACATACCCCCCATCATAAATCCCCCCCTCCATGGTAGTTCCCCCTGCCCCCGTAATATTAAAATGACCCTGTAATTCCTCCCCTACCCCATTATAATTACCTCACATTCCCCTGGCCTCTTATAATTACCCCACAACACCCCATTATAACACCTTACACATCTTCCTCTGTTACATACAGTATAATTCCCCTGCAGCCCCCCCCACCTTCAATTATATTTACCCCCCCCACTACATAATTCTCCTGCAGCCCCTAAAATTATAATCCCTCCTCCTTTAATTATAATTTCCCTGCAGCCCCCCTTCAATTATATTTACCTTTCCCACACAGTTATAATTTCTCTGCAGCCCCTCCTCAGGTATACTTACCCTCCCCTACACAATTATAATTCCCCTACACCCCACAATCTCACATTACATTCAATTCCCATGCACCCCCCTCCCCCAGGAGGGTCTCCCACCTCTCCCCCAGCTGCCATCACTCAGTCCAGCTCCAGCTAGTAATCAATCATCCATTACCAGAACAACCAGGGAGTGATTTTGTCACTACGTCCAGGGGAAGGAGTGACCCAAACTTGTCCTGCAACGGGGGGAGGAGAGGTGGGATTGACAGAGAACCAACCATTTATGTTCTCTCTCCTCAGAGGTCACTGCCCCCCCCCCCCACCTCCGGTGTTGTTACTTCATTCCAGTCACAGCCCAGAATATAGAACCAGCAAACACAAATGCTCCTGCCGTGGTACGGAATATTTGTTTTTGCCTTTATTGCTCTCCTTGTAATTAATGATGTTACATTTGTGTTCGCCAAACCTGACCCTCAAGGGGCGCAGTTTCAAATGCGGTGTGAGAAATTGTGGAACCTGCAAATACATGTGCCACAGAAAGAAAGAGGTGGCTGCCACCAATGGCCGTACATATAAGATCAAGCAGTTCATCAACTGTGGTACTTCTTTTGTGATCTATGGGCTCATCTGTCCCTGTGGCCTCCTATATGTTGGCCGAACCATGCGCCCCTTGAGGGTCAGGTTTGGCGAACACAAATGTAACATCATTAATTACAAGGAGAGCAATAAAGGCAAAAACAAATATTCCGTACCACGGCACTTTCAGGAGGCACACAGTGGTGATCCATCAGGCATGAAAGTATTTGGGATTGAATCCATCACAGGAGATTCAGATGGTGGAAGAAAATTCCAAAGACTATGTAAGAGGGAGACCTATTGGATCTTCACTCTGGGTTCCCTCTCACCCACTGGGCTTAATGAAGATCTTGAGATACATGGGGTCATCCACTGACTCCCCGTTATGCATAGGTACCTTCTGCTGAGCTGCACATGTTCCCTAGAGTCCTACTCTCATCCTTTTTGTCTCTCTCCCAAACACCCTCCTTTTTTTTTTTTTTTCCTCTCTCTCCCCCCCCTCTTTAGTGCTAGTTCCATCATTTCCCTTGTGACCTATAGTGGGTACACCATCCACTACAGATGAATGCTTTAGATATATTCATTTTCATCAGCTATGATTACTATAGTATCATCAGTATAGCTACCATTACCCTGCATCCTTACACATTAGGTTGCTCACTTCATATTTATT
This sequence comes from Staurois parvus, assembly GCF_062004578.1. Classification (NCBI taxonomy): domain Eukaryota; kingdom Metazoa; phylum Chordata; class Amphibia; order Anura; family Ranidae; genus Staurois; species Staurois parvus. Next base: position 5,268,846 of record NW_028317801.1, on the reverse strand, counting down.
GTGTCACCCATAGGCGCTTGCGTATGACCGCATTCCCATGCGCTTGTGTCTATGGGTCATTCATTGGTCACCCATTTTTTCATTCAGTTTCCATATGTGTGTGTGGGTTTATGTATTTATGTATAGACATGTTTTTTACTAAAAAGCAGTTGCTCATGTGGATGTGTTACACACACATGTGCGCACGCATGTTGTCCAGTGAGCTCTCTTCGAGCACTGCTTTCTCATCCTGCAAGTGCTTGTTCCATAGCGCCTTTAACATTTTTATATAGTTCTTATATATAACACATATATACATCTTTTGTACATATAATTATTAATTTTATTTATTTTTTTATTATAATTTTTTTTTCTTTTCCTATATATTTATATTTCTTATGCTTCCATGTCTATGCATACACACATATACCATACACTATACCAATTTTACCAGATATTATACTATATTGTAACAATACTTATTTAATTTTATTTTATTTAAACTTTGTGAGCCATATTAAGAAGTTTTTTGTAACGTTTTATATCAACATTTATGTTTTACTAGTGATTTATCTCCTTTGTTCTTGTATATAGTATTGCATATGCATATCCATCCATGGTGCACTACATTGCCACACATGCCTACGTCTCATCATATGACTATACTAGAATGAGAGGCACACACCCTGTAGGCTGCATCTCTATGAATTAATAAGTGTCTCTGCTGGGTTTCAGATCTGCTCTCTATATTAAATCCATGTCCCATGGTTGTCTATGGCAAGCAGAGCACTAGGCAGCTTCGTAGCATTGCTCATCCATCCATCCATTTATTTAAAGGTGAGCAGTGCAGTGCATCACCAGGGAAGGATTTTTATTATTTTTTATATATGTGTAACTTTCCATTTATTTATTCATTTTTCACTGTGCACACTTCTTATGGTTCATATGATTTTATGATTGTCACTAGTTTCAATGGTTTTATTTATACATATATATATATATATATATATATATATATATATATTTTTATAGACCTTTCGTGTTTACTTACACTATGTCGATTGCCCCTGTGACTCCTCCACCTGCACAGGGGAGTGTCCAGGACGGCCCATGTGACCTTTGGTTTAACTAGTAGTGAGCATATAAAAGAGGGAGCAGACATTTGGTCAGTTGGCTCTGAGGAAGAGGCAAGTCCTCGAAACGCGTCAGATTTTGGATGTCTAAACTCCCTATTGCGGACTGTTACTCAGCGCGGTGTTGATCCAGCTGTTCTTTTATGATGTGCCTTGACTATATTGTCGTTTGTGAGTACAACACCTACTTTATTTTTTATTAAACATTTTTTATGGTAATGCACTAGGCCTGTGCGCCCTCTTTTTGTTCTTTCCCCATACAGCCCAGAATATACCTACTTGATTGTGTCACCCCTCTGGTGGGAGTTACCCGGGTGCAGTCCACACCCCTCTGCACCTCCATAGCGGCGCCACTGCAGATAGTTAAAAAAATCATTGGTGTCAGGGGTTACTTATATGAGAAGCATAAACTGCTTATTGCTCAAGGAACCCCTAGCAACCCCTGGAGGAACCTTCCATAGGACCCTGGTTGAGAAAGTCTGGTATACGATAACCAGTCCGTGGTCAGTAGTTTAAGAATTGCTGGGATAGCATACTCAGGGAATTGAATAAAGGTCATGTTCCACTTTTCTGTCGTTAATAGTTATTGTTAATACAGTGCGCCAAATTCAATACCCATTTGCGCCACTTTTTCTTCTTACCTATGAGTTGTGCGCCAAGCTCGTTCTATTTTGAGAAACTTTTCCATTTTGTTGCATTGATTGCTCCAAATTAGAAACAAAATAATGACAGTTTGTCTCTTGTGAAACTAGAGCGAATTAAGACCAACTTTCTTTTGGTGCACAGAGAGATTGAGGACAGAATAGATCCACAAAGATGTGTACACATGTCAAGCTCTGTTGAAATAAATACAGATTAATCAGATTAGGACTTGGTCTAGTCTACTGAGTGTCAATGTTAGTTAGCGTCAGTGTTGTTGTCGGTGTCATTTAGATAGTGACATTATTTAATTAGGTAGTCATTCGTTAGTGTCATTTAACCTCTTCAATACTGGATATTTCACCCCCTTCCTGCCCAGGCAAATTTTCAGATTTCAGCGCTGTGACACTTTGAATACCAATTACTCAGTCATACAACACTGTAACCAAATGAAATTGTTATCATTTTTTTGAAACAGAGCTTTCTTTTGGTGATATTTAATCACCACTGGGTTTTTAAATTTGTTTGTTATATAAATGAAAAAATACTGAAAGTTTCAAAAAAAGCTATTCTTTCTTCATTTCTGTTATACAATTTTGCAAATAAATAACATTTCTTCATAAATTTAGGCCAAAATTTATTCTGCTAAATTGGTAAAAGTGTATATTAATCGGTTTGCGTGAAAATTATAGCATCTTAAAACTTATTATAATATATATTTGAAAATTGATCAATCCTGATGTACTGATGGTCTATCTCATTTCTTGAGGCCTTGAAATTCCAAAACAGTACAAAAATTCCCCCACCCAATGACCCCTTATTGGAAAGTAGACAGTCCAAGGTATTTAGTAAGATTCATGGTGAGTTTTTTGAAGTTGTAATTTTTTGGCTCACATTTTTGGGAAAATTAAGAAATTAAATTAAGTATTTTTTTTTTACATACTATCACCAGAGTAGCATAGCATCATTCTCTAACTGGTGTGGTGGTGATATGGGATACTGACAGTATCTAATATCTAAAAAAAAAAGAAAAATGTTAGATTTTTTTTAATTTTTTAAAATTTTGTGTAAAATTGTGGGTGCCAACATCCCCAAATAAAATACAATATAATTAAAAATCTCAAAACAATGTCACTTTCATTCCAGTACTCACAAAGAAATCTCCAGCAACACATGAATGATATGTCCAAAATATAATTTACTTTGTTTGTGCCATACAAATTGCATACAGAGGGCATCCATCAAGAGGTTATAAAGACTTAACCTGGACAGTAGCTGACCAGCCATCACATAAGTCTAGTACATCACAACAATGTAACTCTGATCATCAATGGATCTATGTGTTTTACAGTGCAGAGATGCTTCCTCAGGACTCAACATTCACTGCATAAAGTTGGGTTTTGCATCAAGAATTAATTTGACTGGTTATCACAGAAATTTCATGTTTTCTGTAACACATCACATATAGGCCTCTTGGACATGGTTGTAATAATTTGCTGATGTTTATACTCAGAATCTTGTCGACAGATAGATCCTGAGTAAAATGTTCCATAAAAGGTAAATCCTAAATAAAATGCTCCTTGCCTATACGCATGTATATTAGCATTAACATGCGTATCCGTATACGTGTGGAAAATTCTTCTTCATCCTCTTTGACTACATTCACATTGTCAAAAAAGCATTTACATCCATTTTTAAATTTATGGATCTGATTGCAAGTTCATAGTTTTCAATGGGGACATTCACACAGCATGCACCACATTCAGATCCATTAAACACAATTCAAAAATCTGCATCTGAGGACATGCATCTTCACATATTGCTAATGCAAATGCTTCAGGCAATAAAACAAATTACAATTTTATGCTTTTAAAAAAAAGCAAGTATCATTTATGCAGGATCTGATTTTCCAGAAACATCAGTAAAATTTTCACATGACTGTAGGGTGTTCAATATGCTTACTGTATTGGAAACAGAAGGAGGTTGTAAAGAATGGGATCTCAATTAACGCAATCTGACGAGCACTGATGAAACGGATATCATGTTTTTACAAGATCATTTATAGAGAAATTAAAAAAATGCTATTTATTTTCTTGTGATGAAGCAGCACAATATCTATGCTATGTCATTTCATGGTACAGATATATCGATGATATTCTCATCTTGTGTTCAGGAACAAAAGGGCTGATACAGAATGGGATGTTTAGATGCAGACCATGTCTCTATTTTCAATTGACATAGGAGTAATAGGTTTTAGGTTACCTAATAGATGTACATATAGGTCCCAATTTCTTGACAACTGTAAAAGAGTTTGTGTTCCATGTCTAATGACCTGTAAATGTGGAGTTTGTTATTTAGGAAAAACTAAATGAGCAATCTGGCAAATAATCTATGATAATTCCTATGCTAAATTCAGCAGAAACCTGCAAACACCGACAGTGAGGCACTTTGCAAAATGCCACAACTACCAGACAAATGGCCTGTGTTTCATAATGTCAGTGTTGTTGTGGGGATTTTGACAAATGGTTTCTACAACTTGAGGCTAAATGGATTTGTGAACTTAGGGCCACCATTCCTCCTGGCTTGAATGATAAATTCTGTGTATGTTTTTCTTTTACTGGGATTTTTAAAAATTGAAACACATTCTCACCGAACTTGCTGTAATGAAATGTAAACTTACCTGGATCATGTTGCATGAAAAATTGGTTAACATCCTTCCGGAAAAACCGGTCAAATTCAAAAAAGTTTGGGACTCTTGGTTCATCTACTTGCAATGTCCATCTTATTATAGGTTGACTGGTGGACAGAGAGTGCAGAAATTTGGTTGGGCATTTTAACCCTCACACCTTTACCCCTTTCCTCTCCCCTCTACCTTCTCTTTCTGAACTCAGTCCTCTTAATATGTTCAGATTTGTTTTATTAAATGCCTAATGGCTTTTACTTCTAATATTTTCAGCACATGAGAGATCATCTCTATAGATGGATGAAGATTCCCCACCCTTGTTTTCTAATTCCCCCCTGTTCCCTCAGGATGCATAAGCACCCAGGGCTGCTGTTAGAAACAATGGGGCCCCATACAGCCAAGCCCCCCCCAAATAAACAAAGTTTACTATACTTCAGTTAAGAATGAACACAGTGAGTGATTGGCACCTATCGCTCATTGTGTTCATTCAGAAAAGGAAGGGGCTGGGTGCCGATCACCCTCCCTGCCCACATCTGATTAACCCAGCTGCCTGGACCACATACAGGAGTACTGGTGGTACCCCCTTATCCATGGCCCGGTATGCACCTCTCATGTGAAAAGGCCAGTTCACGATTTACCTAAATTTTCTTAAATCTTTATGTCAGGGACTTTCTGTTTATATTTATCTGAGCTTATGAAATGTACCCTATTATGTTTTTCATTAATATACGTCTCTGGAATGCTATGCACAGTATCTGGTCCAACTAAAGCAGCCATGTGGATTCCAAACACATTGAATGCTCACTTTTCATAAAAACTATTGAAAAGAAATACATTCTCACGTAGGAGGTGTTTGCAAGTGAGACCCATAAAATCGGTAATTTTATTCTATATATACATGGTTAAACATTCTGAATAGGTGCTCTAGTGGGTTTGTAATTAGTGAATATGTCTTACATCCTATGCATCTGCCGATTCTTGAGACTCTCCAAACACAATAATAATTCCATATTCAGCAATAAATCAGCGCAAATATCTCAAAATAGTGAATTATAGCTTTGAATAATACAGTTTTTTTAATAGTACAGCTTTCTCACATACCTGGCATAAGATGGAGTTCCCTATGCCGTGAGTGTACTTGAATCACAGTAGCTAACAGGTTAGCATGCTAGTCTTGTAGCACTGTTGCTGCTTGTTCACTTTATATTTGTATGGTTTTGCTTCCTCGCCGCCCTATAGAAGAAATACTGCTACAGGGCAGCATGGGTATATATATGTGATTTTGCAGTTCTGGTTCTCGCCGACACCTGGTCATCGCCGAGTATCTCCGACGGGGGGAGAGGCCTGTGTATAAACAATACAGATCTCTCCCCTGTCCTGCACACTGCTTTGTATGTATGCAGTGTGCTTACAGTGGAAAGCACTCACACAGCACACAGTTAACCCTTTGATTGCCCCACATGTTAACCCTTTCCTGCCCAGTGCCATTAGTACAGTGTCAGTGCTTTTTATTAGCACTGATCACTCTATTGGTGTCACTGGGGATGTTAGTGACACCAAGTCAGTTCCCCCCAGTGTCAGAATTCCCGCCACAGTCCCGCTATAAGTCGCTGATCTTTACTAGTAAAAAAAAATTAAAAATTCCAGTATATATACTGCCATTTGTAAACCAATTTAACATAAACCAATTAATTTACATGTATTTATTGTATGATTGGAACTGTACTGTTATGTGGTGTATTTATGTGTTGCATCACAGTACAAGGTGGAATGTACCCTGACTAAAGTATCTTTTTTTTTATACTTATGTAAAATATAAAGTATATTTAAAAAAATAAAATTAATTTACATGTATTGGGACTTTTTGTTAGCAAAGACATGTAGCAGAATACATTTTGGCCTAAATTTATGA